>NC_058131.1:698699961-698717275 GCF_016433145.1 Gracilinanus agilis
GGGTCTGGGGGCGGCGAGGAAGGAAGGTCTCGCTGTTTGTCTTCATAGGTTTGGTTTCTAGGCCGACGTCCTGGGGTCTGGGGGCCGCAACGTTGGCCTGGGAGGGAAGAGAACTGGGTGGGAGCCCCGTCTTGGCTACCTCTTGACTGCCTTTGTGGCCGGGGGCCAGGCATTTCCTTGAGTCTCAGTTTGCTTATCTATAAAATGTGGACCCTGGATCAGGCCAGGACTTCTGTGTGTGTGTGTGTGGGGGGGGGGCTGGGAGGGGGCTTTGCCAGTGAAAGAAATGCTCAATTTTAGCCAAAGAACAGCAAAAAGGCTGATGGTCTCTGAGGTCCCTCTTCCCTCCGGTATGTTTGGGTTCTGGGGTCCCCTCTCGCTCTGCTGCTCAGTTTGGAGTTCTCCAGGCCCTTCTCCCACTCCCCTTCGGCATGGCCTGAGCTCTCCTGCGCTGACGTCCTTTCCCCCAGCTTCCCTCCCGACATCCCCTCTAAGGCCAACCCACCCATCCGATTTAAATTGAAATTCAAGTCCCTCCCCATTTCGGCCTCTACATGGTATATTATAGGATCGCCAAGATGAGTTGGTTTCAAGGGCCTTCCCGGCTCTGCCCGTCAGGGTTCTAGATGCTGAGGGCCCTTCTAGACCTGACAGCCCTTTCTGGGTGTCAAGGCACCGAGTTCTGCCATGATGTGGTCTGTGCTCTAAGGCCGTTTCCATCCACGACCCTGCCATGTCTGTATCTCTTCCAGTAATGACATTCAATATTCCGGGGACCCTTCTAACTCTGCCATTCTGTGCTTCCTGTTCTAAGGGCCTTCTCCACCCTGGCACTCTCTATTCTACATTCTAACACCCTTTCCAGTTTCCGTAATCTGCTTTCTTAGCTCCCTCTGCTTCTGATATTGTGTCCCTCCCAGGCCTGTCAGTTTAGGCTCTCTGTTCTAAGGATTCCTCTGTCTCTGACATTCTATGTTCTTTATTCTCTTCAGCTCGAGCAATAAATGTCCAAATAAGGTCTCTCTCAAATCCCACACTTTCAATTCTCTCCTCTCCTGACTTACATTCTAGGCTCCCAGGTCCTCCTCAGCTGTGACATTCTGGATTTTAAGGTTCCTCTCAGATCTGACATTCCTTATTCTGAAGTTCTGGGTCCTGGCATGCTCGGGTCCAAGTTCCATCCCAGCTTTAAGTTTAGAGATTTCTGTCCACTCTGATATTCTGCGTTCTCAGGCTTCTCTCCTAGCTGACATTCACTCTAAGTCCCAAAGTCCCTCTAGCTCTGACTTCTGTGTCCAAAGGAAGTTCCTTCTAGCTCTGACATTCTGTGTGCTAAGGAAGGTCCCTCTAGCTCTGATGTTCTGTGTCCTAAGGAAGGTCCCTCTAGCTGTGATATTCTGTGTGCTAAGGAAGGTCCTTCTAGCTCTGATGTTCTGTGTCCTAAGGAAGGTCCTTCTAGCTCTGATATTCTGTGTGCTAAGGAAGGTCCCTCTAGCTCTGATGTTCTGTGTCCTAAGGAAGGTCCTTCTAGCTCTGATGTTCTGTGTGCTAAGGAAGGTCCTTCTAGCTCTGACATTCTGTGTCCTAAGGAAGGTCCCTCTAGCTCTGACGTTCTGTGGCCTAAGGTCCCCCTCTGCCCCTGATATTCTCCATCCTAAAATCCCTCTAGCTCAGACCTTCTGCATTCTGAAGGCTCTCCCAGCTCAGATATTCTGGGGTCCAGGCCGGGTGTTCTTCACCTTTCAGCGGTCTTTGGCAGTCTAATGAAGTTGGTGGACGCCTTCTCAGAGTCACGTTGTCAAATGCATAAAATCAAATCCTTCGAGTTACAAAGGAAACCCCTCCTATTGCCATGTAGTTATACTGTGCCGAAAGACTCCGGTTTGTGATCTGGTTCTGAAACCTCTCCCCAGAAGTGCCCCCAAGGGGACAGACCCTCGGTCCGGAGATCTCTTCTCGCTCCAGCTCCGAAAAGGGCTGACGTCCCCAAGAGCACCACTCACCCTGACACTCAGGGAAGCCGGGGTCCCTGCGTGCAAGCGGCAGGCAGCTTGTGAGAGGCAGGGTCCGTCCTTGGACCTTCTTCCCAGACAGATGGGGAGAGTGGAGTTTGGGGTCTCCTCTTTGCCCGGCCCGCATGCCTCCTTCTCTCCAATGAAAGGCACTTGCGGCTTTAAAGCTGGAAGGGATCTTTGGAGTCCTCTGCTCCAGCCTACTCACTATAACGACAGGGGGAAACTGAGTCTCAGAGAGGGGATGGGAAGACCAAATCCTGCCGGTAGGATGTAGCAAAGACGGAACTGGAACCTGGCCCGACTCTAGTGTCCTTTCTGCGGGACGGTGGGTGACAGGGAGACAGAAGCAGAGAAATCCAGGGGACTTGGGGCTCCCTTCTTGACCATTCTTGACCAGAGTGCTGCCTTCAGGGCTATGACTTTCTTTTTCCCTCTGGGGCCTGGCCAAGAAGGCCAAGATGGAGAACTGCTGCTGAAGCCTATTTCGTTCAGTGGATTTAAAAACAGACAGTTTCACCAATAACACAGTAGATGATTTTAAAAGATTCGTCATTTGATGGACTAAAACTTGGTGGCGTCTGTGCTGTGTGCGAGTTCTCCGGACAGACCCGGAGCCCTAGAGAAGCGCTTTGACTTTCCCACCGTCACTCCCACGGGGAGGGAATGGGAGAGCCGGACGCAGGTCCGACTCTCCAGCCGGCATTGGCTCAGAGCCGAGTCCTTGATCCCATTTCCAAGGTGGCCCTTCTGGCCCTTCCCTTTTCCAAGCTCCTTCCTATGGCGATGAGCATCAGCGAGTCTTGGCGCGTGGCAGCCCCTGGAAGGGAGGAGAAAAGGCTCAGCGAATCCGAATGACTTGCCCGAATGCTACGGCATTTGCGACCTTAAACTGCTCTGAGAAACGGCTCTCCTGTCCTTTTCTTTTCCAACTTATGAAGGACTGTTAGGCCTGGGAAGTCCTGAGGACGAGAAGCCGCCTGGGCAGGCGGCGTGAGCAGGAGGGATCTGGCTTCCCTCCCTGGCTTGGGGGGAGAGCCGGGGGGCCGGTGAGCCAAAGAGGCAGAGAACCTGAAGGGCGGAGGGACCTTAGCGGCCTCCCCAGAAGGAAAGCCTTCGGTCTCCTCCCTAAAAGGGGGCCTTCAAAGAGGGGGAAAAGCCACCCCTCCCTTGAGGCAAGTCCTTCCAGGGATGGCGCGCGACAGGAAGGGGCTGCATAAACTGTGCCATACCAGACAGGGCAGCTCGCCGATGCACTGGACCTAGAGTCAGGAAGACCCGTGTTCGAATCCAGACTCGGATACTGTGTGACTCTGGGCAAGTCACTTCATCCTGTTTGCCTCATTGTTCTCATCTCGAAAATGAGCCGGAGAAGGAAATGGCAAACAGCCCCAGCCTCTTAGCCAAGGAAAGCCCAAGTAGGGCCGGGAAGAGTTGGACACGACTAGACAAGAACGATAGAAATAGATATTTTAGTATCTACAAAGAGAGACTCACTTTGCCCAAAACTGTCTTCTTGGAAGGCGCCTGTAAATAAAATGCTGCTAAATCAGTCATTTTCAGTAGAATATTGGCATTTCGGAGAAGGAAAGCGCAAGTCTGGGGGATGGGATGTGCTGTTACTGTGCGCCAAACCTTTTTCTTGGCGGAAGAGGGACAAAAAGTTGCCCACGTTGTCCCGACCCAGTTCGAGGGGAAGCAAATGCCTTTCCTGTTCATGAACGCTCTAAACGCCACACCTAAAACGGGACCTGAATCTCGTTGGCGGTAAAAACAACAAAACTAGGAAAGTCCTGCTTGAGGATGCGCGTCTGCATCTCGGGAGGCCCCAAGGGGACGCTTGGCTGCCTTCCCTCAGGTGGCAGGCGGCAGCCCCAGTCAAAATGGCAAACCCTCTTGGCAGGCCCCTTGGACCTGCCTTCTCTGTGGCCTCCCGGGGCTCTCTCTGAGCTGCCACCGCGCCGCTGGCTCAGAAATTTCATGGTTTGTCCTTGGGTTCTCGTAACCCTCCAGAAGAGTGCCAGGCAGTCAAGAGGAAAGAGAAAAAGAAATCCCCCCCCCCGGCCCCAACAACACAACACAAAACCCCAAACCCTTAAAGAATGGCGGAGCAGCGGGCCCGAGTCTTCTCCCTAAGAAGGCTGAACGGGACACTGCCCGGGTCCACCTGCCCTGGCATGGGCCGGCCGTCTCCGGGCAGCACAGCAGCTCCGAGGTTCCTGGGATCTTGGGGTCGGAAGGGCCATGTGAGATGACGCTGGCTGATCTCGCTTCCCAGCCGAGGACACCGAGGTGCTGAGAGAGGAAATGACTTGCATAGGATCATAACGTCCGACTCCCTTGTTCACCGGCCAGCATCCCCCACACCCGGCTCATCTCTCACTCTAGCTTTCTGGCAGCCACTTACACACAGTAGGCGCTTCGTGAATGCTTGTTGACCGACAGACGGATAGTCGGGCATCCCCAGGACCCGAGAGCTCTAGTGCAGGATGGTGAGCGCCATCGTTGCTCTCTATCTGAAGCTTTCCTTCTGGATCTTCTATCTGAGTCACTTCTTTACGGAATTTTATTCTTTGCTAAGTAGAGAGTGTTCGCCTGGATCCGTCTGGATATCCTCGTGTAAGACCACAGCTTATAGAGAGCGCTAAAGCCAAAAGAGGCCGTCTCGTCTGACCCTCTCATCATACCAAAGTGAATCAATCACCCACCATCACATGGGTCATCAGGGTCAGAATCAGGATTGGAACTCAGATCCTCGAACTCCAAACCCAGTGCTCTTTCCATTGGGCCAAACTGACTCCAAGAGCTGGGCAATCCCAGTCTTTTAGCCTCCACCTGCTGAATCTGTAGACTCGCACCCGAGGCAAAGGGGATGTGGGTAAAGGGTGGCGTTCTTTTCCCCATCAAGGTCTCTCCCCAAGAGTTACCGGGCCCTGGAAATGCCGCCGTTTGGCAGAATTGTCCCAAGTTCAGCAGGGAGGCCGTGAAAGGCTAATTTATGGCTTTCCCCTCCCCCTCCCCGAGCCAAGTGGTTGAAGGGGAATCTACATTTCAAACCCAGTGTGTAAGGGATCCCCCGGGAGGCTCTGCCCAAGGAGAGAGGAGAGGGAAGGAGAGGAAAGGGAGGGTCATAACCTGTCTGACCTGGAAACTTCTGTCTGATTTGCATTGCTCCAAAATTGATGGGGACAATGAGATAATCATGGGAAATTGCCCTCACCACTGAAAACTGAGCCCAGCGTCACCGTACTGCCCAAGATGGAAACGATGTGGTCTCCCGTGGGGAGGGGCCCAGTCCCTGGGGCAGCTGTTTCCCATCAGCGCCCCACCAGGTCGGAGTCTGGCTTGGCCCTCTCACATTTAACCTTCCCGGCATGGGGTGGCCCAAAGGGCCACAAAGCCGAAGGGGAACGAAGCCCCCGTGGCGGACGGCGTCCCCAGGCCAGTAGAGCTAAGAACGTGGGCCGTAAACGGTCTGTTTACAGGGATATGAAAAGTTCCAGATTTCCCTGAAACCGCCCCCCCCCCCACGCCCCCATTAGCTAGATGAGAGCAGAAAGCCCGGGCCGGAGCACTGCCCTTCGTGCTAGGGGAAGGCCTCTCCTTGCAGCCATCCCTCTTTGGCCCTTGCTTTCAAGCTGCCGTTACCTCGGGAAGTAGTGGCAGCTCAGTTGATTAGCGCGGTGAATGAAAGGAATGAGTCACAAATGACACGTCCGGCTCTTCTGCACCAGCCCTTGGTATTCCCAGCGTGCCTCACCCCTGTTGTAAGAAGGTCGGAAATGAGAGCGAGCGAGAGAGAGAGAGAGAGGGAGAGAGAGAGCTTGCACTGAGGAACCAAATTAACAATCATGCCGTATGTAATTGCCAGTTAATAGTAAGTTGCCTTCTAGATGGTAAGAGGCGAAATAACCTGGTAGGCCCCTAAAATGAAATGAATGCAATCTTGGCTGCTTTGAGAAGTGAATAGAGTGCCATTAGCAAATGGTGGCTTTGGCGCTGGCTTCGGGGTGGAGTCTAAGAGTACATCTTACGCTCGTTGGGGGAAAACGAGGCCTTTCCCTGGTCATCCTACCTGGGGCATGCAAGCATGGTCCTAGCGTGGAGCCTAGCGGAAAGACCCCAAGTTGTTGGGGACGATCAAAGAGATTCTTTTTTTAATTAGAAAATAGAAGCAGCATCGTGTGATTTGATTAAGACAAATTCGAATTTGGAAGCTTCTAATTGGAATCCTGGTAGGGCTCAAACTACTTCTAGACCTGTGTGTGGCAAGTGTGCCAAGGGGCCTTGAAGTGGCCGCCATGCCTCCAGCCTTCCTAGGAAAGCCAAGTCCAAGCCAGAGGCTGAGAGCGGCTTGCCCGGAAGCCCGGCTCCCTGGGCCGCTCCGCAGCTCCCTCATTTAGAGCTTTGGAAGCTGACCTCCCTCACCTGAATGTTTCGTTGGCCCAACCTCATTTTCGAGATTTCTTTTGCTCAATTAAAGAAACGATCACAAATTACTTGGCATCGACATGCCATTTACCATGCTCTGAACCCAGCCGCTAAATGAGATATTGGCAGTCAGCAGTAAACACGGCCAGAGAGGACGCCGAAGAAGTTTGAATGTCGACGGCGTAGCGCCATTCGCAGGCCTGGGCCACGCTTTCTAGAAGCAGACAAAAAAGGACGATTTCTCTACCAAGATTTCACGTAATTGCAGACTCGTGAGATCACGACTCCCTCAGCGACCCCCCAGTTTGCATTCTTTCTGATGGAGTATTTCTGTTGGGGCATGGGTGGCCGGTGTGTGTGTGTGTGTGTGTGTGTGTGTGTGTGTGTGTGTGTGGCCGGGGGGGGGGGGTTAGATTGTATTTTAATGCCCCTGGCGGGATGGCCGGGGGGGAGAGAGCACCTCCCACCCCTCGCCACGTTGTCCGACGTCTTCCAGTTAGCCGTTTTCTTGCCCGTGTCTGCCCACGATGTGGGGGAGTCGCACCGTTTAAGGCCCTCTCCACATCCCTCCGTTCAAGAGCCTCATGTTCTTGAGTGCTTGAAAGGCCTTTTGTGTGCCATCAAAGAGGCTCCATCACTGGGGCTCGGACCCTGCTCCGAGTCAATGGCTCCTCTCCATCACAGGCAACGCAAACTAGCTGTCTCCTAGGTCAGTGCTCTCTAAACAAATGACTTGTGGCCACCGAGCAAATGATGCTTAATTGCCCGCCACAAATCATACTATTTTTACTATGCTGAACCCCGGGCTCCTCCCGCCTCCCTTCTGGGGACCCCCCTCTGATTATCTCAGTTATCCGCTCTGAAAAGGGGGTGCTTGGCCTCAAGCAGCCAACAAGTCTGCGCTTCGGGCGGGAGCCTCCACCGTTAGGAAGGCGGCCAGACGTGCCCGCTGGCCCCTCCCGAAGCCATGGGGCTCGCTCCCTCTTCCCCTGCTCCCGTGGCTGCTGACCGTGCCTTGGAGTCAGTCCACTGGCCTTTCCTCAAAGACAAGAGCCTCTTCAGGGCTTTCAGTGGACCCCTTTTTGGGGCACAATCCACACCTTAAAGCCTTCAAGTTAGGCAAAATAAAAGAGACTCGGGGTCACTATTATGCCAGTAACTGGGCCTTCCTGGGCCTCCGTGTCCTCATCTGTAAAATATGGGGCTTGGACGAGATGGCCTTCGAGGCCCTTTCCGGGGGTGGGATCCCACCCCTCCCGGTTCCGTGATTTTAGACGCCTTCCTCGTCCCCCGGGCTCGGATGCTCTGGGCACATGGCCTCGGCCCCTCGCCGGACCCCGTGCTCATGGGCACAGTCGGGGGAGGAAGTCCTTCTCCCTTCGAGGCACCTGCCCGCCTCTCCGTGGCTGTCCCTAGTAGGAGGCCGCGCGAAGCCTGAGAAAGGCCCGCTAATTAGTGCCCTTTATTAGCCGGCTGGCGTCGGAGAAGCGGAGGCGGGCGGCCCCGTTCGGAGGGGGGCCGCTTCGGGGCGAAGCCGGGGCTGGTCCTCGCCGTCCCCTTTCTTTCCCGTCTCGGAGGAGGCCCTCGGAATGAGACATACCATTTGTGCTGTTGCCCAAGTAGACGATTTGTCCTAATCAGTGACACCCATTTACTAGAATTGCTTAAAATGAACTATACCTCATACCGAAATCGCACATTTAGAGTGCGCCATACATCATCTGAAAATTGAGGGCCAGTAAACTTTTCTGTTCCTCCGGCGGGATCATAGACATGCATCAAAATGTTAAAAAATGATTGGTGAGCGAGAACTGTCACCCATTTATCAAGGAAAAGGGACATTATTTGCTAATTTCCCAAGCAGGCTGGTGACAGGGTGCTTCGTCTTTGGACCCGCGGTGACCAGCGCGGCCTTTTTGTTATTAGTACAAGTCAAGCGCTTTTTGGCTGTTGCTAACAAGACACATTTGTCTATCATCACGGCGGCCTGGATTTTTTTCCCGGTGGCTGGGACCAACGTCCGCTCTCCGCATCCCGATTGGCCGCCCGCTGCCGGCTCCGGTGACTCCGGCAGGACAGCCAGCCTGATAAATCACAAAGTTTTCATGTCAAGGTGAAGCTATCGACTGGGCCGCACCGAACCTGACAAAATGGAGTGGTGACGAGGCGGCCATTCGTCTTCCCAAAAGGACAAAGGGGTCATCTGGATTTCACTTCATAATTGCTGAAATTTCTAAAGTAGGGAACAGGGCAGGGGGATGGGAGGGAGGACGGGGCCCAGAGAGGGACAGGGGCCGAGCAGAGACCCGCAGGAAGGCGCAGGAAGGAGGCAGCGGGAGGGGACGACGCTCCATGTTTTTACCGCTAGAGCTGAAGGATGGGAAGAAGCTGCTGCGCTTGTTGTATTTAGAAAACTAAAAGGAGAGACTTTTAGGTCGATCTCCGATTTGTGCCAGGCTCTCCCGGCCTTCACGGCTTGCCTTCTTCACGTGCTCTTTCTGCTGGTCTTGGAAGCAGCCCACGCAGGGGCTTCCATGTCTGCCCTGATCTTTGCCTTCCCTTGTGAAGCTGGCCTTGACTCTGGGGCGGCCGGTGTCCTCTTTGTAGAGTGAAAGTATCGGTCTAGAATCAGAAGCTCTTAGTGTGTGAGTGTGTGTGAGTGTGTGTGAGTGTGTGTGTGTGAGCGTGTGTGAGTGTGTGTGAGTGTGTGTGTGTGTGAGCGTGTGTGTGAGTGTGTGAGTGTGTGAGAGCGTGTGTGAGCGTGTGTGAGTGTGTGTGAGCGTGTGTGAGCATGTGTGAGTGTGTGTGAGCGTGTGTGCACGTGTGTGCACGTGTGTGCACATGTGTGTGTGTCCCAGATCCCTTTGGCATTCTGGTGAAATCTAAAGATCCGGGTTCAGAAAAGATGTTTGAAATGCATCACGTGCCATGCAAAGGCGTCCAACAGGACTACAAAGGAAAGTCATTTTGGGGAAACAAAGACGCCGTGTTTGTCTCCATCCGAGTTCGTGGGCCGCAGCTTAGGCAGGCTGGACGAGCCGGCGTCCAAGGGGCCTCCTTCTGCCTCTACGGCCATGTCCGCATGTGGGCCGGAAGGTGCCCGGAGGGTTATCAAGAATGAAAATGGTCTTTATTTTTATAGTAGATGAAAGCCAGCAGGGCGAGAAGGGCTGGATTCGAATTAGAGAGCCGGCTCTGCCTTTGCCTCCCTTGTGATCTTGGGCGAGTCATCCAGCTTCCAGACGCCTCGGTGTCTTCCTCTGAAAAATCCCGGGATTGGGCCAAGCGATCCCCGAGGCCCTTCTAGCCCCAGATCTCTGATCCTCCGAGTGTTCGGGTACAGCCCCCGATTTCGCCCGGACTTGAACGAGGGTGCTCCGGCCAAAGCGGCCAGGGCGCCCACCCGTGGACAGGGGACACTGGCAGCTCCCCAGGCCAGGCCAGGCCAGGCCAGGCGATTCTGTGTTTTCCCAGCGCACAGTCCGTAGTCTTTGGTGGCCTGGTTGGCGTGACGAGTGCGGGCGGCCGTCCCCGTCTCTTCTCCTGGGATCTGCAGGGAATGGCTCAGTCTGGGTGGGGAAGCCGTTGGGAGCTGACCGCCCACCGGGTGGTGCTGACCCTCGATGGCCCGAGGCGGTGACCCAGGTCGAGGCCTTTGGGTGTTTTTGTTGTGAGCCACCATTTTGGGGAGGGTTCGGGTTCGGGTTCGGCTTTCCTAGAGAAGGGCGTCCGGGCTCCAGCTTGGTGCCCGAAGAACGCGGCCCAAGGAAAAGGCCGAACGCAGTCCTGCGGGCTATCCTGGTCCTGGAGAATGCGGAAGAAAAAGGCCGAAGAATTTGGTTTCTGTGAAATGCTGTGTTTTACCTATTCTGAAACATCTCTTAAAACCAACCCGAACGCGATTCGTCTGGGCTGTTTTCTCCATTTCAATCTAAAGGTTTTCAAATGCTGTTAATGGAATCACTTCATTCCACCAGAGGTTTGTGTGCGGAGTTACGGTACATTCCGGGGGGGGGGGGGGGGCGCTCCTTAGAGAACGCGCCCGATTCTAACCCCGGGAGACGATAGGCCGCGGCACATCGGGAGGATCTGGAGGGCTTTGCAAATAATTCTCCACCGGCAGTTCCTTGAGGCGTGATGCCCGCGCGGACATTCTGCGTCTCCTTCCCAAAGTCTCCGCCATCGCGGTCTTCCTTCAAGTCCACCAAACATGCAGAAGTTCTTCCTTTTCCATTGAAGACCTCTAAGCTCTCTTCCGTCAGGCCCCCCAGAAGGGCTGATGGGATTCCTCGGATCCATCCCATAAGCTTGCCGGACGGGTGTGGGGGCCGGAGCTCTGCCCGCCGTCCCCTGCTCAGCCCCGCGCTGTGGGCGTCATTTCTGTGAGAGGCTTCCTGGAGACGAGGCTTTGCCCCGGACGCTCGTTTGTTGGAGGCTGCTCTGGGGAGGATGATGGGGCTGCCGAGGCCCTCGGAAGCCCCTCCTCCCTCGAGGACGCGGATTCGTAGCCCCGGGAGCCCCGGCTCAGGCCACGCGGTCTGGAACGCGCCGCGGTTTCGGGCCTCCTCTCTGCCCGCCAGTTTCTTGGTCTCTAAAAGCGAAGCGATTGGCCTCGCCTTTCTCTCGGCCTCCTCTCCGGACTTGTCGCCCGTCATCCTCATGGCGCTGGCCTTCCTCCATGGGCCTCACTGACCCTGGCAGTCCCCAGAACAGGGCAGACTAGGTCGGCCGCCCACCGCCGGGAGGGCAGGAAGTTCAGGGATCACGGGAGGCGGCGCATTTTCAGGTGTCCAGGGAAGGCCGGGGGACACTTGCTTTCTCTCTTTTTCCCACCCGGAAAATTAAACGATAACATTAATGAACTCTAATCAGCGGTTCTAATAATAAGTCAGCAGTTCTGTTCGCTTTGATCTCATCCTCCCGCCATCTCCAGGAAGTTTACCTGTTACTATGATCATCCCCATTTTGTAGATGAGGAAACTGAGGCTCAGACAAGTGGAACGAATGGCGAGGTGTCCTATTGCTAGTAAATATAAAGGCACCCGGGTGGCGTAGCAAACCAAGCTTGGGGCCCAGAATCAGGAAGACCCGAGTTCCAATCCAGGCTCAGACACTTAATCGCAGAGTGACCCTGAGCGAGTCCCTTAACGTCTCCGTTTCCTCAGCTGCAAAAAGAGGATAATAGCATCGTCTGCCCTCAGGAGGACATGGCGAGGCTCGGCACGGCGCTCCCTCCCTCTCTAATAGCGGTGAGGCAAGATTCAAACCCAGCTCTTATTGGCTTCTATCCCAGGGCTTGGTCCGGGATACCCCTCGGCTCCAGGCCCTTCTACTCCCATTTGGCCTCTTCCCCCGCCCCTACGCCACGTCCCTCTGGCCTGCTCTAGTTCAGTGAGAGAAAGCGGCCACTTATGAACACGCACTTCTGAGGCCCTCCCTGTGTGCCGGCCCGGATGCAAGGATGAGCCGATACATGGCGGGCGTCCGTGGCTAGCGCTTTGGGGCTCTGTCTGCCGTGGCCCAGCACCCCCAAGGGCACCCCTACTTATTCCTGTCGAGGATCGCCTTGGCCAGAGAATCGGGCCAGAAAGCCGGTGACGAGGGCAGAGCAGCGTCCCGGGCTTTGGAGCAACACTTAGATTTCTGAACTGAGAAATAATTCTGACTGACAAAGCCTTCACTCAGGCTCTGAGACAAATGGCGGCCGACGACCCTCTAAGGGAGGGCCCCCCCCCCCCGCCGCGCCGTGGACAGAAGCGCCACAACGTGCCCGGCCTCGCTGGCTTCTGCGTCAACAGCTTTCGGGGCGCCTCCGTTTGGGACATAAACATGGGAAGCGCCGCCCAGTGGTTAGCAGACCAGACCCGGAGGCAGGAGAGCCCCGGATTCAGGTTCTGCCTCAAAAACATGCCCGCTCTGTGTCCCCGAGTCCACGGGAGGAGCTTAATGCGCTCGTATCCACGGATTCACTGACTTTTATCGCTCTCTCTTTGGGCAAGAGCTGGGCTGGGGAGCCCCGGAGGCAGCGAGCCCGCCCAGAAGTCACGGCCCGCAGATTTAGGGCCGAAAGACACAGTAGAGGGTGGCGTTCAACGTCTCGTTTTGCAGAGGGGGAAACTGAGGCCAGGAGGTTTGCCCCAAGTGCCAAGTAGATGAGGCAGGATTCGCCCCCGGATCCTCCGTCCCCGCGCACTCACGGAGCAAATGAAAATGGGGAACTTCGGGAGCTCGTTGGGGCCTCTTACACTTCGTCCCCCGTTTTCTTCACTGGAGGGCCTTTGTTTGAATTTGCCGATCAGTTTGCCAGGACGCCTGCCATCACGCCGAGCCTTTCCGGGCTCACTTTACGGTCCTCCTCCCGAAGGGCCCCAGAAGACACTGAGGCAGGAGAGGAACTTCGGTCCATGGCGGGGCGGGTTCGGTGCCTCCTCACTCCGCCGAAGGCGAGCTCTCGCCTCGTGGCCCGGTCAGGGTCAGACTTCGCTTGGGAGGAAATGCGCCGCGAGCGTCGGCCGCCCTCTCCTCCGGAGGGTGCCGAGCCGGCGCCCCCTCCCTGGAGGCGTCCCATCCCCGCGGGGAGAGGCTCGGCCGGTCCGCCATGTTTCTCCGTCCTCCATCCCGGCAGGGCTGGGCTAGGTAGACGGCGGCCTCCCCGAGCCCATAGAAGCCAGAAACAAGGTATTCTTCGAGGGATGTAAACAGAATTGTTTGAATGGCATCCAATGGCTGTCAGTGAGGGCATTCTTTCTGCAACAAGGAAGAGGAGCTGCCCCCCTTTCTGCGCTCGCTGTCACACCACAATGCCATTATCTGCTGCCAGGCGCTCCTGAATGGGGAGACAATCCCTGCGCACTGGGCCCAGTTAGGCGGGCCGAGGAGCGGCGGCGAACAATATCGCGGATGTGAATGAGCTCTTTCTCGAGTTCCAATTAGAAGTCAACAGTGGATGTTTGCCCACCCTCGGTGGGAGGACTCGAAGGAAAATGGCTCCCCGGGATCTGGCTGGAGGAGGCCTTCGGCGGCCGCCAATGAACCCGCCGGGACCCGACTGGACAAAGGCGTTCGGTGGCCGACGAGTGGACCTGCCGTGACCCGATTGGACACGGCGATTAGACGGCCTGTGCCTGAACTCGTGGAAGGCCCCGTAGCGGGGAGGAACCAGGGCGGCCCAAGCAGAATTGATTTGCCAGGGAGGAAGCCGTCTTGGTGCAAGAATGGAGCCTGGAGAAGTCCTGCACGTGCGTGTGTGCGTGTGCGTGTGCGTGTGCTTCCGGTGGTCCCGGGTCAGGCCGGGGAGCGCCCTTGGTCATCCTCCCGAGCTCCTCCTGATGAATGAGGCAGGCCGGCCTTTGTGTTTCCGAGGCCCTCCCCGCCGCCTGGCTCAGCCTGCCGAGTTCTGTGATTGAAATTCATTGCCAAATTTATTGAGAAATTAATGAGAAAAGCTGCAAAGTATTGACTGGGAGAGGAAAACACAACTCATCTTGAATGAGGAGGAAAATGCAGCAATAATTTAGCCGCTATTGATTTTGCCCTGTCCATGTATTGATCTTCATTTTACAATATTAATTTGCACCTGCAATCGGCTGCAAAGGGAGCCGGCCTCATCTCGCGGCTGTGTTAATGCGCAAACCATTAGGTGGTCTTAAGAAGTGGCCCGTTGCAAGGCCTCTCGGCCGGGCGGCCTTTTCCCCCTCCATTTTGGGGGGTTCCGGGATGGACGAAAAATTAATTTTTTGTCCGACAAAATATTAAAGCGAAAGCCCGTGGCCGAGGCCTCCCCCGTCCCCGGCTCGGCGGCTGCTTCTCGTCGGGGCCGGGAACAATCAGCTCCCTGGAACCCCGGCCCCCCCCATCATGCCCGCGTCAGTTCAAAGTTCATGAAATTTCTATGAGCATTGATCTCCCGCCATTGATTTTTTTTGCAGCCGATCTTTGAAATTTTAATTTCCCAGCATCTGAATTTCTCCGAGATGAAATGCTCTGGCGAGAGACGGCGGATGATAAAGTGGGCAACTTAGCATCATTTTCAAGCCAGAAGAGGGAGGCGAGCGGGCATGCTCGGCCTCGGTCGAATGGGGTTCGGGGGGGCGCCGGCCGGCCACCCAGGCTCCGTGCCAGTCTTCGGGCGGCCGGTCGGGAAGGCAGAGCCGCGCGGAGGAGCCGGGCCGGCGGGCGGGGAGGCGGCGCTGGGCGCAGGCGGCGGTTCGCAGCAGTCTTTATCACCTGGTCAAGTTCACCTACTTACTTATCAGTGGGACATTTAATAACCTCGAGGTGATCTAATTGGTATTGGCATTTTCCCCCCTCGGATTCAGCTGGTTAATGTGTAAACTACTTGTCAGCAAATAGCAGTTTGTCACTGAAATCAGGAACACCCTCTAGAGGAATGTCTCTGTATTGAGCAATCCGATTATGCTTTATTTAATTTTTACACATTACAACCTGGGCCGCTCGCTCAGGCCCCTGCAAGACGCCCGGCCCGGGCCGCCCGGCCCGGCCAGGGAGGGGGGAGGCGGCTCGCGCGGCCCCCGGCCCGGCCCACCCCACCGGCCTGCGTGGAGGCTCTCCTGCAGATGTTCTGATGATGTCGTTATGCGGCTAATGTGAAAAAGGGCCTCATTAGGAGGGTCTGGTTGGAGCCGGAGCCTCGCTGCCTCCTGCCAAACCCAGAACTAGGAAGTCACAGGAAGATGATCATTATTGAAATGAAACGAGGACTCGCTTAATAGCTGCAGCCAGCAGCTGGAAGGGAGCAAATGAATGTCTTCCTGTTTTTATTATTGCAGGCAGGTTTTTTGAGGCAGGAGGGAAACTTCTGCCAAACCTGGGCTCTCTGGCTCCCCGGGAGCCCCGGCCTCCCGCCCGCCTGCCCCAGCAGCAGGCCCGCTATCCGGCGGCCCGCAGGAGCTCATTTCCGGCAGGAGGCTCTTCCCACAAAGGCTAACGACACGCTTTCCCCAGCAAGGCTGTCCACTTAAACACGATGACCAGAGAAGTACTTAAAGGCAGCTCAGATGGACAGACCGGCCAGCGTGGCCTACCGAGAGATGGATGCCCCCGCCTCTGCGAGGGCCTCTCGGGGCCGGCCCAATTAAGCTTTGGCCCTTCGGACGTGGTGGACCAGCAGGAACTCGGCCGGCCCTCTCTTCCTCTCCTCCCTTCCCTTCTCTTCTCTCCTCTCTCTATACATCCAACCTTCTTCTGACCTAAAAAATCAGGGAGATGGGAGGAGGAGGAGGAGGAGGAGGAGGAGGAGGAAGAGTGGAAGGCCCTGAACAGGAAAAGGCCCAGATTCGGCCCGTCATTTTGACAAGAGATGCCGCAGCCCCTAATCCACGCCGGGATCTGCGCCAGCTTGCTCAGCCTCTCTCGGTGAGCACTTCCTCAGCACTCCGTACAAAGGGCGACAAAACAGCGGCGGCCCCGCCCTCGAGGAACTCACCTTCCACCCCAGAAAGGAGCCTCGTGTGAACAGGGCCGGGTGGCGCCCTTCTGGGGGCAGCCCCCCCCCCCCCACTGACCACCCGCCCTCCCTTAACTGAATTAGGCTTCTGCTCTAGAGCCGATCCTTATCAATAGTGACCGGAGGCAGGCCCAGGTGACAAAGCAGGCGGCAGAGAGGAGGGTGCTGGGCGCGGCGGCGCCACGTGCTGTGGCCACGTTCGTTTTAGCCGGCCCGACCTGACCCGACCTGACCAGAGCGTTCAGATTTCATCAGTTGTGCCGTGATGAGTCCCCGGCACACTGGAGCGGCTTCAAGATTTAGACTTTTCTTCCGTTATGACTCGAATGCTTGTAAAGTAACAAGATGAACTCCGGCGCTCGGAGATATTTAACGCCGTATCGGCCTGGGCCGGAGGCGGCTCGTGCCCGGCACGGCCATGGAGGAGACGGGCCTGTGTCAGAGGCTCTTTGGGGGACCCGCTCTGGAGACGGGCCCGCGTGTGATAACCGGCTCTCTGGCCCTCTCAGAGCCGTCTGATTGCCTGCCTCATTTGGCATGGAATGCGATTCCCTGCTAACCGAGCTTCTTACTCATTCAGCTTTTATTGCTGTGTAATTTTCTTATTCTAAAATAAAGGCTCTCCAACAAAAATTACTATGCATTAGGCCGCGGTCGCCTACTCAAATGGATATTAATACAGTTTATCTCTAAAAGGACGAATAATGTATTTGAAACAGATAAAAGGCCCTCCACTAAATGAGGAATGTTAATATCTTATGGCACGGCTAATAAAGAGATATTTCACAAGGGAGGCTTGTTTTATGACTTCTGATACAACAGCCTCGTAATCGGACACATCTTCAATGAGAGCATTTGGCTCACACATTCATCTCTTTTACTCTCGGCAGCCTCGTCCGAGCTCAATTTGAATTCAGGACAAATGAGTGGCACTAATTACGTTGAGGCGACTCGTTAGGAAGCAGAGACTCTCCCTGTCGGTACCCGGGTTGGCAGGCGGGAGCCCGAAGAGCATCCCGTGCCCCGACGGGGGCTCCGAGGGTTTGTTGTCATGTTCTGTAAGGCAGAGTTTAAATTAATTTTGTCCAGGCCCACAAGCTTCTCAGATAACCCAGCCTGCTGAATAACACCCTGGGAGGGACGGCGGACGGATTCTCGCCTATTAATTTGTGGTGCCGGCAAAGATCCGCGCCTGAAGAAAAGGGCTGCAAGTAGGATGAGGAAACCAATTTGAATTGATTTCTTCTTCTTCTCCTTCTCCTTCTCCTTCTCCTTCTTCTCCTTCTACTCCTTCTCCTTCTACTCCTTCTTCTCCTTCTTCTCCTTCTTCTTCTCCTCCTCCTCTTCCTCTTCCTCCTCCTCCTCCTTTTCCTCCTCCTCCTCCTCCTTTTTCTCCTTCCTCCTC
>NC_058131.1:698726931-698818194 GCF_016433145.1 Gracilinanus agilis
TCCTTCCTTCCTTCTATCCTTCCTCATTTCCTTCCTCTCTTCCTCCTTCCTTCCTTCTTTCCTTTCTTCCTTTCTTCCTTCCTTCCTTCCTTCCTTCCTTCCTTCCTTCTTTCCTTCATTCCTTCCTTTGTTCCTTCCTTCTCTCCATCCTTCCTCATTTCCTTCCTCTCTTCTTCCTTCCTTTCTTTCTTTTTAAGACCCCATAAACAGTGGGATCATACTTTCCTTCATCATCCATGGAGGCATTGGGAGAAGTAGACTGGTCCCGTGTTGGGAGGTGGCCATTTTCATCATTGGTGTGTGGGACAACATAGAGTGGTGCCAGATCTCAGCTCAGAACCTGTAGCCTGATTCCTGAATGTGCTAGCAAGCACAGGAGATACCATGTAAGGAACCCATTTCCTCCCTGTCCTAGGAGATCATTCTGAAACGAGCAGCTGACATCGCTGAAGCGTTATACAGTGTGCCGCGGAACCACAACCAGATTCCTGCCCTTGCCAACACTCCGGCACACACTGGCATGATGGGAGTGAACTCCTTCAGCAGCCAGCTAGCGGTCAATGTCTCGGAGACATCACAAGCCAATGATCAAGGTACGCCTTGGGGCTGGGGTTAAGCTTTCCTCGAGCCTCCCCGAACTCTTTGAGTTGGTTGATGCTAGAGACGGATCTTATGGCCTTTGCTCCCCATGCGGTGAGGACAGGGGATGAGGATGTATAGCCCAGCGTGTCCTTCCCTCATGTCACCCCGTTTCGATATACCGCCTCTTAGCGGAACTAAAGATGTCAGTTGTAGGACCGCCATAGAGCACGGTGCTTTCTGCGTGAGGGGAGGAGAACCCGAGCTTTAACGATGTCATGACGAATGCGTGTTAGTTTGTTACGTGGTTAAACACGGTTTGCCTGAAATGTTCTGGAATCCGACCCTCCAGAACTTTGCTTTCCTTTCGGTCAATAAAAATAGAGCCTCCCAGCAGAAGCAGCCTCCGACTGCTGAAGTTGGCCGGATGGGGTTTGCGCTCTCATCCCGCAGGAGGTAGAGGGAAGAAGGGACCCGAGTACGCCCCCCTCGCCCCTCCACGTTTTTTTCTGACCCATAAGCCTCTTCCTTTGCCCCTTGCCCCTCCTGTCAAAGAAATGGGCCCCAGGAAGCCTCAGGAGGCCATCTCCCTTAGCTTTTCACGAAGCATCGTGGAATCCTTCCCCACTCTCAGCCCAATTCGGGGGGATGCACTCTAGCCGCGGCTCCCCAAGATGTTAGTTAGCCCCACCCCCCACCCTGGGCTCAGCGGGCTCGCGACCACTTTTGTTTCGGCTCCCCTTAATGAAACAGGCGCCTCTGAGGCTGGTGATAAAAATATCAACCGTAAGGAGGCAGCCCCCCAAACAACCTTTTAAGGCGAGATCCCGGCCACAAACAAGTTTGTTCCTGTCAGCAGTGGCATTTGAAGGTCTGGGAGGGCTGAAAGTTCACCCCGTGTGTTGGTGCAAAGCAGGAATCAAGCCTGTTGATAATTGCTACTAAAGATAACCGTGAAGGAACCTGACACGATCGGATCGAAGAGAGCTTGGGTCGGCTGTCTCAGCCCGAGGAGAGACACCCCGGGCTGCTCGCTCTCCTCGTAGGCAGGCTCGGCGTGATAAGGTTATCTTCCGCCGCGAGGGTTGATAGTGCAGTAACGAGGCGGTGCGATCAATTCCGAATGTCTACTGTGTGGTGTAGGTTCGCGGGGAAACCCCCCCCAGTGCGTATTACCAATAATAACGTGATTTTTGTGGGGGGGGTGGCTTTTAACAGTAGGCTACAGCCGCAATACAAGCAGTGTTTCCCCGCGAGGATACGTTCCCAGCAGTACTCCCCAGCAGTCCAATTACAACACAGTCAGCAATAGCATGAATGGATATGGAAATGCCGGCATGCCCAATCTAGGCGTCCCTGGCTCTCCCGGATTTCTAAATGGCTCCTCAGCTAACTCTCCTTATGGCAGTAAGTGTCTGTTTTCGTAACGCATCATCATGCAGATTCATTTTCCCTCCCAACCCCAACACTTGCCTTGTCTTGATTTTCTATGACGTGAGCTACTGGATAAAAGGAGGGGGTGACTCTGGAGGCTGGACATCAAAATGGCTCGGAGAAATTGACTCCCAATGCGTTCCGCCCAATGGGGTCGCATGAGAACCAAACCGAACCAGACCAAACCAAACCGAACCAACCAAACCAAACCATCCAAACCGAACCAGACCAAACAAACCGAAGCAGACCAAACCAACCAGAGAATTGGGCTGCGCAATTCGTAACCAAAGTCCAACACCAAAGAGTTTGCCTGTTATCCAGAGAGTGGCCAAGCCAAGAAAGTGTCGTGTTTTTTCCGTGTCCTTCTCTCGATCTCTTAAGAGGCGGGCGAGGCCTTCTAGGACTCTTTGTCCGTGTTTGCCGCGCACAGACCTAAGCTGAGTCCTGATTCTGTTTGCTTTGTTGCAGTAGTGCCGTCAAGCCCTACCATGGCAGCCTCTTCGGTCACCCTCCCTTCAAACTGTAGCAGTACGCACGGCATTTTCTCATTCTCACCTGCCAATGTCATCTCTGCAGTGAAACAAAAGAGCGCCTTCGCGCCCGTCGTCAGGCCCCAAGCTTCTCCCCCGCCATCCTGCACCAGTGCAAACGGGAACGGGCTCCAAGGTGAGTGGGGGCTCGTGGACGTGGCTCGGCCCGCTGGGTGGGGGTGGCTTCATCCCCCTCCTGGGTGATGGGGTGCCGTCCCAGGGCGTGAACGCCATGGCCACGGTCAAGACCCAGCGAGGCGGACGGAACAGAGTCGGCCGGGGAGAGCTTTGGAGCTTTCGGGGCTCTTCTGGGTCGAGATCCCCGGAACGTCTCCCCCGAGCCTGCCTCTTCCGTTTGGGGGTTGGTTTTTTGGCCTCTTCTGTTTGGAAACAAAGATGGATCTGTCCCTGTACGTTTCTCAGATGTTCGATGGATCGCAGATTTAGAGCTGGAAGGGACCTCGGGGACTTAGGGTTCAACCCCCACATTTTTCAGGGGAAGAAATTGAGGCCGAGAGCTCTGACTTGCCCAAGGTCACAGGGACTAAGTGGTGAGGCCAGGATGGGAACTCAGGCCCCCGACTCTGAACCTCATCCTCTTTGTCCAGAATTCCTGCCCTCTCCTCCCCGTCCCACAGTGCCTGCCATTTCTACCCATATTCCCACTCCCATAATATTCATGGCAGAGAGGATGACCTGCTAGGCTTGGCACCAGAAGGGTCGGAGTTCTGATCTCCTCTCTGATCTCCCACGTGGCCTCTATCACTGATCCTCCCCCACTGCCTAGCTCTGTGACATCGGGCAAGGCTGAACCTCCCTGTGCCTCAGTTTCCTCATCTGTAAGATGAGGACGTTTTGGGTCTCTTCCATCTTTGTGGACATCTTGGGTCCTTACTTTAATTCCGGTCTGTTTTGGCTCGCTGGATGCGAGGTTCTGACTTTCTTCTGCTCAAACGCTGGCGAGATCCCATGGAGAAAACCTCCGTTGAAGGCCGGATGAGAAAAGGATGGATGTTAGTTATTAAGTCAGGCAGCTCTGACCCCGTTTGAGGCAGAAACTTCCCGCTTCCTGGGCTCAGGAGCTCTTCCAGGCATCTGTACGGGATTCAGGCCGTTCCCAGCATCACCCCTTAGTGGCCCCCAATTTTACCCCCAATCGGGTCAAACACGTGTTGCCGCTCGTCCTTCCTCTTCGAGGAGTGCCAGGGAAAGTGCGGGGGCGGTGAGCACGCCTAAAGGATTGCCATGTTAAACGGGTGAAATCAGAAAGGGGATGAGCTCTGCCTGGGTGCCACCAGCTGGGTCCGGCTTGTGAGAGGACCGGCCGGCAGCAGCTGGACAGCGTCCCTTCCTGAGCCCCCCTTGTAGCGCCCTCCCTTTGCCCACTCCCAAGAAGCCTCCCTGGCCAGTCAGATGAGCGGCTGCCGCTGCCCTCTTCTTGGGGCGCGCTGGGGATGATCTGTTTTCATGGCATCAGAGAGCCAGGCTGTGAGGGGTCCCCTCTTGTCCGTAGGCTGGGGAGTGCCCGCACGCAGTGGCCCAGAAAGCCACGTGCTGTCCCCTGGCCACATCTGTTGTCACCCCAGTGAGTAGCCAGTCTAAGAGGGCCCCAGCCCCCTTCTCTGAGGAGGAAAAAAGCCATACTGAAACCAGGACAGGCCCTGCCCCTTGCCGCGGCCCCCAGACGCCCTCCATCCTGGGGGGCACTTTAGTCAGGCCCCCGGGAACCCCTCTTTTCTTTTGTAACTGTGGACTCTAGGCGCCACGAGGCCCAGGAAGGCCCGGCCCGCCCTGATGGTGGTCAGCCCCCTGGTAGTCTGGCCAGGTCGGGGCTGCCTTTAAGATGGCGGCTGCCCGGTTTGGGCTGGATTTCGGGGACAGCTGGGAGGGAGGCCGTGGCCAGCCCTTCCTTCTCTCCAAGGCGGGTTCCCATGCTCTCAGCTGCGTGCTCGCCTCCCCACGCCGGGGCTCAGCCCCTGATGGAATGCAGCCTTTTTCATGGGCATTCGACACGGGCCGCCCGCAGCCCCACGTCAGCGTCCCCTGGCAAACCCAGAGAATTCCTGCGTCCAGACGTCCGCGTTCCCCAAACCCTCCCTGATAGGTGAGGCCGGCCTTGGCGTCGGTCTCTCCAGGCAGAAGGCCGCCTCGGCCTGCCGCCGTCCGTCAGGACGTCCTTCTGTCCTCTTGGCGGGGCGGCGGGGGAAGAGGGGCCCTTCGCAGGGCTTTCGGAGGAGCCCATTTTCCCAGCTCCTGCTCGAGCGTCAGGGGGGCTTCACGGAGGCTCCGAAGTAGCCTTCCGGGCCCATCCCAGCTCCATGGCAGGCAGCCCAAATCACCCAGAGCCCATCACCATCTCAGCACCTTAGTGCGGGCTGATGAGATCCCATCAGGAGTGTGTACACACACGGCTTGTAACGGTGAGTCTGAAATAAATTAATATTGTTGAGATTAATGAACTGAGAAATTGAAGCCCACATCGCTAGCCGAACAAGTGTATTAATATCTGTTATGCATAAATTAATGAGAAATATCATTCTGACCAAAATTAAACCACGCCGAAGTTAAGACACTCTAAATTACATTCCTACCAAGCGGCTAACTCGAAAGAAGCAGGGCCACTTGGCATTTTGGGCCATAAGTGTTTGTTTATTCGAGAGAGAGAGTCAGAGATGAGAGAGACAGAGAGAGACAGAGAGAGACAGAGAGAGAGAGAGACAGAGACAGAGACAGAGAGACAGAGAGAGAGACAGAGAGAGACAGAGAGAGACAGAGAGAGAGAGAGAGACAGAGACAGAGAGAGAGACCGAGAGAGAGACAGAGAGAGAGAGACAGAGAGAGAGAGAGACAGAGAGAGAGAGACAGAGAGAGAGAGAGAGACAGAGAGAGAGAGAGAGGGAGAGAGAGAGAGGGAGAGAGAGACGAGAGAGACGAGAGAGATAGAGACACACAGAGAGAGATGAGAGAGAGACAGAGACACAGAGAGAGAGAGACAGAGGGAGACAGAGACGAGAGAGGAAGAGAGAGAAAGAGACAGAGACACACACACACACAGAGACACAGAGACAGACAGGGGGCCCCAGATGCTGACCTCCCCTCGTTCCTAGCGTGGGTCTGTGGATTCCGAGGCCTGGCCTTGGCCTCGATCTTTCAAAGTCCTCCACTGGGGATCTGACCAGCCAGGACAAGAAAGGACAAATACCAGCGTGTTAAAACTGAGTTTCGCCCCTTGGGCTGCCTCGGGGCCGGGGAGGGTGGAGACAAACTGAAGTTGGGCCGATTTTCGATTTGGAAACCCGAGAAGTGTCTGGTCCTTGGCTGGCCGAGTGAGCCGGCCTTGTCTGACATTACCAGAAGTGACCGTGTTGTTTCTCAGCTGTCAGCAGAGGCAGTCCCAGGGGAGTCTGGGCCTCTGTTTGCCATTAACAAAACGTGAAGAGAAATCTCACGTATGTGGGAGGAAGCAGGCCGCCGGCACCCAAAAATGTCAGCGTCTTCTTCCGATTCCCAGAGAAGTCTCTGGGAGCCGTGGCGTGAGAAGGGGCCGCTCCCCGAGTTCTCCCCGTCCCCTGCGCCCTCCGCCTCGTGTCCCTTTACCAATGATGACGAGGGTGACAAACTTTCTAATAGATCCAACGCCTGGCGGTGTCCAGAGCACCGTCTTGCTCGTCTGACCCTCACAGCGACCCCGTGAGGTAGGCACAGTTCTTATTGCCGCTTTGCCGACAAATACAGGGAGGCTGAGAGAGATCGGGGGACTTGCCCAAGGTCAAACAGCTGGTAAATATGTGGGATGAGATTGGAACCCAAGTCTTTCTGACCTCGAGTCGGGGGAGAGGGGCGGCGCTCGCGCCCGCATCCAAGCCCCTCAGGATCAGACCCCCGACCCCCTCGGGGCGCCCCTGCTCTCCTGGGTCCTTCCGCTAATGACCGCTCTGCTTTTGTCTCTCGCCTCTGCTCTCTTTCAGCAATGTCCGGGCTCGTCGTCCCTCCCATGTAAGGTGACTTTTGTTCACCTACGTGTTGGTAGCATCAAGCATCGAAGGCCGGCTTCAGGGGACAAGTTTAGTATGTTAAGACACGCTGATGGAAACGGTATCTTCAAGACAAATCAGCACCCATCGAAATGCTACAGAAAAAAGACTTTGTTTAAAGATTTTATTTAAACTCTTAAGAATCGACATGCAACCAACCTGCTTCTTCACGAACAATTCCATTGATTGACTGACCTTTTCTCATCTTTTCACATTTCTCAGTTCTGAAGAATAAGGAGAAGAACAGAAGCAAAGCGACCCCTATTTTGTATAAAGTTTCCGATTCCGTCTTGGCTCTGTCTCGTACTTGCTCTGTGTGGGGAGAAACTTTGTGGATGCACCATTCGGGGTTTTCATGCAACACTGATGAAAAACGCCTCAGAACATTTTGCTGTCCTCATCACGCGATTCACAATGGTTGTGTAGCTCTATAATGTGAAATATTTTTTTGTGGTGAAAAAAGGGGGCCAAGGAGGTATGAGCCATCAAACTGGGAAAATGACAAAAAAAAAAAAAAAAAAAAAAAAAAAGAGGCTGACGATACGATTAGGAGAAACTGGGGGTGGCAGGGAGGGAGGGAGGGTTTGTCATTGCTTCACTTCATCTTAATGAAATGAAATGAACCTTTGTAACTTATTGTAGTTAGAGATTGTACCTTTGATATTGAACTTTCTTGCCTTTGATGAGCACACTGACAGAGAACAAGGGCCACTGTGTCTGCTGGTTCCACTCTCCTTCCACTCCTAGAGCTTCCTGTGAAAACCAAGTGTGATCTGCCACCTTTTTTCGACTTTTGCTAGCCCTGTATAAAACTGTTGCATTCTTAGGCTACTACTGTGGAGTCTGTTTCTTGTACCAGAAAATTGTCCTTTTGACTTCTAGGTCCTTCTTCCCTAATGTGTTTTGTATGTGGTTATAAAATGGTAGACTTTTGTGATTTTGCCAAAGTTGTAGCTAAATATTTATACACTTGTCTTGAATTTTTTTCCAATCCACTTAAATATTTAGAAAAGCACGTTTTATTCCTTATGGGCCTGATAGGGAGTAAAGCCGCCGTCTCCTCCATCGGAACAGTTCCTCTCACATACACACCTGCAGTCTCGAAGGGACTTTATTTTGTAACATAGCGATTATAAATATTGTATTTATCGCCCACGTTTTGTACATTGCTTTGCCCATCCTTTGATTTCTGCTCACGCAGACTCGTTTCATCCTGGCCTGGCATCGGGATGCTGAAAGGACTCAGCATCGAGCCGAGAACGGGCTCCCGCTCCCTCCGGTTCCCTTCCGGAGCTCGGGGCCCTCCTCCCGTTTTTTTTTTTTTTTTTTGCTGTTGTTGTTTGTTTGTTTATTTTTTTTATTTTTTATTTCTGCTGCCAAACTTTTGCCCTTGTTTAGACTTTCCATCCATCCATATTTTTTTTTATTTTGAGGAAAAGTCAAAATCATCGTTTATTTTTGTATTATTTTTAAGTTATCTGAACAAATAATTTGGGGGAAAACGTTGTTTGTTGTATAGCCAAAACAAAGTCGTGCCACCTGGCTGTGATGAATACTCGTAGACTACATGCATGTGATGTAGCCGCGCAGGGGGCTCCCCTGCTTGTGGCTGTCCTAATTCTTTTCTTTTCTTTTTGCGTAGAATGTAAAAAGTCACTTTTAGCTGCCACCCATGACTTTGCCACATAGCTGAACTGTGTTTACTGGAAAAATTCAGAGGCCTAAAGTTTAAAATAAAATTTCCTTCCGATGTTTTAATTCCAATGTTTGCCACATTAACTTCTCTGATGCCTTAAAAGTGGACTTCTCTGACGAATCTTTGTGCTCTTTTCTCACGGGCTTACACCACAGTTAACCACGACTTCATTTGGAACGATTTACTACGTAAAAAAAAAAAAAAGCAAACGAAAAAGCACAAACCCGGTGTCTAGTCCTGTCACTCCTTTGTGTGTCCGTTTCTGCTGCAATATGCACCCTCTTTCCCCGCCCCCCCCTTCTTCCTAGCCATGGTTTCGGAGGAAGCCAAGGTCATGCATAATTTTTATATATTTTTTTTTTACAGAACCTTTTTGTAGTATGACCCAACAGCGATGGCTGGACTTTTTAAACTGGAATGACCTCCTGAATCTATTGTGCCTCCTCGTGCCAAATCCATAGCGGTTCCGAAAGGTTGATTTGTTTTTCTTTGCACTATAACGCTTCGCAAATGCAGCAGAATTCCAATTTCCAACAAAACAAAACAAAACAAAAAACAAAAAGGAGGGACTTTTTTTTCTTTCTGGACAAAAATGCACATTTTAGTAACATGTTTACTAAAGGGAGTACAAAAACAAACGAGACAGTACATCAGGGCGTGCCCGAGTACGCCATGCTGATGCTGTGATCACTCCTAAGGCTTAGCTAAGTGGAGAAGCCTGAGAAGTCACTTTGGAACTGAATTGCCTCAGTTTTATTTTGTCTAAGTAAAGGTTCTGATCTTGAAAAAAAGAGGTCACGTGTACATGTTGAGAACGTTTGCCAGGTTCCTCATCACTGCGGCAATCTGTTTGTGTTCTAGAAGAATTAGTCAATGCACCATCGCTTTCTTGTCTCCAAACTGAACGCTTCACGAAATGGTAGATTTTCCTGTTAAAGACCCTACAATAAGATTGTTTTATCTGTACATTTTTTCAGATATTTAACTGTATAAAAATGTTCATTTTACACAATATTTAATTAAAGTATTTCTTGTCTGTGAATTTCACTTTTAGTACTTTTATCTGGTTTTGATTATTAAACGTGTCTGACAAACCCCCAAGAATCCACACGCACACACTGGGGCCACGGCTGCGATGAGATAAGATTCAGACAATGACCTTCCCCAAAGTTATCCATCCTCCAACCCTTTTCTCACCTGCCTGCCTGCCTGCCGGCAGTCCGGAGGGGAGAGTTTTCATTCCTCCTTCCTCCTTCCGTGGCAGGAGGGCCGCGCACGTCCGTGGATATTTCCTTGGGAGCTTCTGGCTAGAGAACGGCCCACCCAATTACTCTCCTCATTTCTGTAAAAACAAACAAAGGAATGAGGACGCCTCTCCGACCAGTAAATAACTGTGAGTGAGAAGAGGCTTCAAATAGCCTGAATCCAAGAGATGGGAGGGAGCTTAGAAAACATGGCAGCCCCAGGTGCTGCCACTTCCTCCCCCAAGAGGGCCCCCATGAGCGAAGGCCACGACCTCTCCCCAAGAGGGCGCAGGTCGGGGAGAGTCAGCCCCGCCCTCCCCCCCAGCACTCACTGGGCTCCAGCTCTCTAAGCCTGCAGCAGAGGCCATGAATGAACGAGGGGGGTGGGGGAGCCATTGGTCAGTTGGGTGCCTTCCTTCTCCCCCTCATCGCATTAGCCCCAGTCCTCCGGGTCTGCCTCTGTGGTCAGGCAGTCACCTCCAAGAGGCCGTAGGTAGGCGAGCTGCCCCTAAGGAGCCGTGCCAGAAGCGTGGAGCCTCTCCTCCGTGTGGAGCCTCTCCTCGACGTGCCCTACGTCAGCGCCACAAGTTCTGGAGCTCCAGCTCCCATTGCCGCTCGGCTTTTCCCCCCTTTCCACTGAATGAGAGATTGGCTTTGCATGTTTTGGCTTGAAGCTCTCTAGCACAGACACATGAGTGTGATCTAAATTAGTGTTCACAAATGTCATCTTAATTACTTGTTCTGCTGAGCAAAACAGGAAACAATTATTCAAAACAGAAAGGAACTTGCGAATACCTCCCCCCCCCCTCCATTTACCATTGTGAGTGGGTAGCCCTGGAGCAGGCGGAAAGCAGCCCGGCTGCTCATCCCCCTCCCCCTTACTTCAGGCTCAAAGGATGCTGGGCCACTCTTCCTCCTGAGCCTCTTTGCAGAGGTCTGAATAATGAGGAGGAGCTGGACGAGGAGCCGCAGAAAAAAAGGCCGCCAGGAGAAGGGGCCATTTCTGGCCGGGGATGGCCGATCCTGGCCCGTCCACCCGCCTCTGCCACACGGGCTTGGGCCTAGAGCCCGAGAAGGGCTGGGGGGGGGGGCTGGGGGGGCACAGACGTGTCCGCCCGGCCACGGGCTTCTGGCAGTGATTTCATCTTTGTGCTCCTCATGGCGAGCAAGAGCCGGAGTCTCTAAAAATATCCGCCAATGACTGGCGAGCCGTCTTTTCAAGTCTTTGAAGCTTTTAAAGATTATTCAAAGCACTTGCAATGGGCTTCCATCTAATGCCTCATTTCATTGCATTAAACAGCCTAGTTAATCAAGAATCGATATATTCAAAGGGCAAGGTTATCTTTTGTCTATAAGGGGTGGTGTCAGGCTGAACCTTTTATAGTTCAAATGCTGAAAAAGACCTCATGAAATCCATACTCATCAAGTGGGTCAGGCAGACCAATAAAGAGGCCCCGAAGAATGGCTGGCCTCCTTTAAAACAAGTCCGCGGCTTATCTGCGCGCCGAGCGCTCCAAAGAATCGCCCGAAAATGTCAATTTCTCATCAGCGCGAGAGGCCCCGATGATCAGTTCTGGGAGAGAATGGAGACAATTAAGAGAATGCCGAGAGCCCGGCGCGCCGCTGATTTGTGGCCCGCTGTGTCCCCGGCAGCCCGGGCTGGAGGGCTGAGCAGATAATAAGGGCTGTTGATAACTCAAGTGTCAATATGCCAAAGAAGGATTTTTGAATGTGAGCTCTCGGCCGGCCCCTCCTCGGGCCGATCCCGGGGCCTGATAACCAGGCATCTGCCAACCGACACCACATGTTGGTCCTCACAATTAATGTACTGAATAAATCGCACAAAAGGGTTCGCAGGCTTTATACTCGTTGAGACAATTCCCTGTTTTACCCTTCAAGGATTTCTTTTATGTTTGAATAAGGTTGCTTTTAATGAAACTTAAACTCATCAGAGGAAATCAAAAACCTCAAATCAGATTACACATTGATTTTTTGGGGGTCGTTTGTCATCGCCCGATGTGCTGCCATAAGTTTCACAGGGTAAAATGAAAAGGCGAAGCGCCGGTGCTGGGGGAGAGCGCGGGGATGCCTCAGGGACACCCTGGCGGGACGGTCAGGGGCTTCCCAGAACTCCGCAGGGCTGTGCCGGCATCCTGCCCAACCGATGCCCAAACGCAGCCTCAGAATGGCAACGTGCTCACCCGTGACCGTGGGGAGGCCGAGGTAGGGCCCACCCAAGGGTGTCTGCAGATCCATGAAGCTGGGACACGGAGGCAGGGCCTGGCCTGAGTCTGAGGACATTCCAGATATCTTGTTCCTCTTCCAGTAGGAAACTCATCCACTCACCATTTATTGGGCTCTATCTCGGGATGCCTTCAGAGGGGCCTTATGGAACTGCCAGTGGTTGGAGGGAGGAAGACCCGAGTCTGGGGCCACGGGTTGCCTGGGGCGGTGATTGGGAGTGGAGGGTGTATATGTGTGTGGGGGAGAGGGGTTGGGAGAGACTTTTACAAGCAATGGGGGAGGGGAGTCCCTGTCCATTCCATGATAGCTGCCTGACCCTTTCCATGGGTGACATCATGAAGAATCTAAGTCAAGGCAGCCTAGAAAGGCAGAGCTGGAAGGGACAGTCGAGAGCATCGGGGTCTGCTCTCATCTTCTACAGGAGAATTGGGAGCCAGACAGGCGAAGGAGCTCAACCGCAGAAAGCCAACATGGGGCCTGGAAACTCTCCTCCTTCCCGGCCATCCTTCCCTCGTTCTGCCCTGACACCAGACAACTAGAATCTCGAGGGGATAGTTGGGGCTGCTTTTCCCCAAAATTCAGCATTTTCTCCCCCGGTCAGACTTGAGTTTGGTTTTACAAAGAGTCTCCAGGTGGCTTGGAATGTGTGAGAACAAGAGCCAGGCTCCACCGGCTAATGGGTGCGACACGAGCAGGAAGCTCCCAATGGCCAGCCGCGGTCATCATTTTAAAATGCCCCACACACTAATACCCAGAAGCACACAAATTAAAGCGATTTCCACTCAAACCCACCCCATTGGCACAAAGAAAAGAAATAGAAAATGACAAATACTGGCGGGTGGATGAAGAGAAAGGCACACTGGGGGGCTGTGGGTGGCCCTGGGCAGGGGTGCAAACATGGCAGAAAGCAATTCGGATGAGCCAAAAAGAGTTACGGAATGTCCTTTGCCCCAGCTACACCTGCCTCTGCTAGGCTAATACCCCAAAGGGGCTGCCTGGGTGCAGCCACATATGCGCTCAGCTATTTTGTATAGAGAGACGTGTGTCTGTACATCTGTGGAAAGGGCTCACATGTACAAGAACACTGAAAGCAGTTCTTTGGGGGGAGGCAAAACCCCTGGAAATTAAAGGTTTGTTCATCAATTGTGCAATGGCTGAACACGTTGAGATACAGGAATGTGTCCAAATATTAGTGTGCTCTAAGAAGTGAGCAAAGAGCTGACTTCAGAGGGAAAGGTGGGTTTGTACCCAAAGAGATCATAGATAAACAGACTTGTACAAAAATATTCATAGCCGCCCTTTTTGTGGTGGCAAAAAACTGGAAAACGAGGGGATGCCCTTCAATTGGGGAATGGCTGAATAGATTGTGGTATCTGATGGTGATGGAGTACTATTGTGCTCAAAGGAATAAAGAACTGGAGGAATTCCATGTGAACTGGAAAGCCTCCAGGAAGTGATGCAGAGTGAAAGGAGCAGAGCCAAAGAGGGAAAGGAATAAGGACTTATATCTGTCCTGCTGTGTGGAGCACTTTACCATATTACCTCCTTCACTCCTCATGACAACCCGTGAGGTAGGAACTATTATTATCCCCATTTTGTAGCCGGGGCCATGGAGGAAGAGAGAAGTGAAGTATCTGGCCCAGGCTCCCATAGCTAGACATTGTCCGAGGGCAGGTTTGGCCTCGGGCCCTCCTAATTCCAGGCCAAGCGCTCCATCCGCTGGGCCGCCTACCATCAACATTATGAAAATGAACAGTTTGGAGGCCTTTTTCTAAATAAACAACAGCAACAACGACAACAAAGTGAAATGAACACAGCTAGGACCAGGGGAACAGAATAGTAAGAATGCTGTCAAAACGAGCAGCTTTGAGAGCTCGGAGCATCCACGACCCCAGAGATACCGTGATGAAACACGCTGCCCACTTGCTGATGGAGAGGCCGTGGATTCATTGGCAGAAGGAGACATATCCTTGGCCGTGGCCAATGAGGAAATGTTTTGCGTGATTTTGATAATGAGAAATACATTTTTCTCTGCGATCTCTCTTTTAGTGAGGTGAGGATGGTCAGAAAGAGAAAAATGGTTTCTGTTCATTAGAAATAAAACTAACAAAAGAAAGAGATCCAATTGGGGAGGAGACCTTGTAACGCCGGGGAAAGAAAAAACCCAAATGGTTTTGGTCGTGCTCTTTTGATTAAGGAACATAAAACGTTTGGTGTATAATTTCCTTAGTTCCTAAAATGTTTTTGATAAGAGATATTCAGTTAGATTTTTGCTAATTAAAGGGTGAGGAAGTGACATTTTAAAGATATTTAAATGCCAAATTGGAGATTTAATAAATTTGATCCTGAAGGTAATAGGGAGCTAATGGAGCTCGCTGAGGGGGCTTAAGAGAAGGAGTGATAGAGTCAGACTAATTTAAAAAACCTAAATATTTTGTTTTTTCCCATTACACATAAAAAGCAATTTTCAACATTCATTTTTTTTTTTAAAACTCTGAGCTCCAAGTTCTCTCCCTTTCTTCCCTTTCCTCTCTTTGAGAAGGCGAGCAATTTGGTATCGATTATACATGCACAGTCATACAAAACAGAGTTCGATATTAGCCATGTTGTGAAAGAAAACAGATCAAAAAAATAACCAAGAAAAACAAAGGAAAAAAAATCTGTTTCAATCTGCATTCAGCCTCCATCTGTTCTTTCTCTGGAGGTAGAGAGCATTTTTAAAAATCATAAAGCCTGCGGAATTGTCTCGGCTCACCGTATTGCTGAGAATAGCGAAGTCATTCAAAGGGTGCAGTGCTGTTGTTGCTGTGTACACTGTTCCCCCACATCTGCTCTCTTCACTTTACGTCAGTTCATGTCAGCCTCGCCAGATTTTTCGGAGAGCGTCCTGCTCAGCATTTCTCATGGAACAATAATATTGGGTCCCAATCGCATACCACGACTTGTTCAGCCACTCTGCGATGGATAGGCATCCCCTCAATTTTCAGTCCTTTGCCACCACAAAAGCGCTCTCTTAGAAATAGTTTCGCACATATGGGTCACCTCGTTTTCTTTTTGAAAAATCTCTTTGGCGTTCAGACCTAGAAGTTCAGTAGCTGGGCCAAAGACTATGTAGAATTCTGCAGTCCTGGGGGTATACTTCCAAATTGCTCTCCACAATGGTTAGATCAGTTCACAAGTCCACCAATAATTCTTTAATGTCCCAATTTTCATACATCCCCTCCTCATTTGTCATTTTCCTTTTCTGTCACATTAGCCCATCTGATAGATGAGGTGCTATCTAAGAGTTGTTTTAATTTACATTTCTCTAATCAACAGTGATTTAGAGCGTTTTCCCACAAGATTATAGAGAGCTTTGAATTCTTTTTCTGAAAATTGTATGTTCATATCCTTGGCCACCATCAATTGTGGCATGACTTGGATTCTTATACATCTGACTCCGTTCTCTGCATGCTTGAGAAATAAGGCCTTTATCAGAGAAACTTGCAATCATTTTTTTTCACAGTTGTGATTACTAACTATCTATTTTCCTCCATCCTATTTCCTCCGTTTATCCTTCTCTCCCTCTCCTTTTACTCTGTCCCTCCTCAAAAACGTGTTTTGCTTCTGACCACCAATCTAAACTCTATTCTGTTAGTGCCCCCTTCTCTTATCCTCTTTTCCATCTACTTTCTTATAGGATAAGAAAGACTTCTATGGCCAATCGAACGTGTATATTATTCCCAACTTGAGTCAATTCCAATGACAGTAAGATTCAAATGTTGCCCCATCCCCATTTTCCCTCCCCTGTAAAAGCCTTTTTAGGGTAACATAATTTACCCCATTCTATCCCTACCTTCCTCTTCCTCCTCCTCCCAGTGCATTCCTCTTTCGCACATGTTATTTTTATTTTTTTAGATATCATCCCATCATATTCAATTCACACCTATGTCTTCTATCTATGTGTACTTCTTTATTTTTAATTATTTTTTATTTTTTTAGAATATTTTTCCATGGTTACATGATTCATGCTCTTTCCCTCCCCCCCAAACCCCTCTCACCCTCCTCATAGCCAACGTGCAATTCCACTGGGTTTTACATGTGTGTATACTTCTTCTCATGGTCCTAATAATGGTAAAGTTCTTAGGAGTTGCAAGTATCATCTTCCCATGTAGGAATATAAACAGTTTAATCTTATTGAATCCCTTATGACTTCTCTTTCCTATTTTTCTTTTTTTATGTTTTTATGCTTCTCTTGAATCTTATATTTGAAACTCAAATTTTATCTTATATTTGAAACTCAAAATACAGCTCTGGTTTTTTCATCAGTAGTGCTTAAAATCCTCTATTGTTTTCTGGTGAGATATTAAGCATTTTCTTCCATTTTTCTTCTTTTGATGTTCTTTTATTGTTTCTTGATGTCTCATTAGCTGGAGTCATTGGCTTCTGCTTGTCCAATTCTAATTTTTTAAGAAACTATTTTCTTTAGCGAACTTTTGTACCTCCTTTTCCATTTAGTTATACTTTTTAAGAAGTTTTTTTCTTCAGGGAATTTTTGTATCTCTTTTTCCATTTGGCCAGTTCTGGTTTTTAAGAAGTGCTTCTCTTCCCAGGTCGAAGTCCCAAGTTGTAGCTCCAAGCCACAGTTCCAGTCCAAGTTCCTCCAAACCTGAAAATTCAGGCCAAAGATTCTCTTGGACAGGAAGTTCAGGACTTTTATAGTCCTTTTCCCACTTCACTTCCTGTTTCTTCCTCCACTTTACGGGGACCAATTGCAGTCTATCAATTTATTTAGCACTGCCCAGGGGGTAGTCAGTCACCTCTGGGGTTGTCACCCACCTTAGTAAGTGACTTAGGAACTCCCTTACTTAGTGTTAAGTAGGGGTGTTAAAGTTTTTGGTTGATTAATTTAAAAATAAGCAAGGGGAGAGTTAATCCTATCTTCACAGGATGTAACTATTTTGATTTTGTTGTCTTCCTCTGAGTTTATGTTTCAATCTTCCTTGTCACCAAGAGTAACTTTTTGTGGTCGGGTTAATTTTTTGTGGTTGTTTGCTCATTTTTCCAGCCTATTTCATGCCTTTTAACTTTAGACTAAAGTTGGGCTGTTTCTAGGGTGGAAGAGATATTACTATCCAAGCTTTAAGGTTTTCAACCTGCTATTTCCAGAGCTAGTTCTGGGAGTCTATAACTTTTCAGTTCTTCCAATGTGGTATGATCTAATGCAATGGTTCCCAAACTTTTTTGGCCTCCCGCCCCCTTTCCAGAAAAAATATTACTTAGCGCCCCCTGGAAATTATGAAACTATTTATTGAACTCAGAATAGAATGTAATACAAAAAAAGTGTGGCCATCACAGCTCCCCTGGATCACTGCAGCACCTACCAGGGGGTGGCAGCTCCCACTTTGGGAATCACTGAGAGAGGTTTGGTCACTGTTCTCTTGTCCTATGCTCTGATCTGTGAATGACCACAAGCACTCTTTTCTACCCTGGAACTGTGATTAGTTTTCCTACTCCTCTGCAGCTACATGTTCAAGTGTGCTAGTTCTCCTGCTTGGTCCGGGACTGTGATCCAGATCTGAAAATGGGCAATGTCACGGAGTCCTGCACCCAGAGCCAGTAAAGGCTATCATCTCCTTCTAGCCCGTTGTCAGACCCTTAACATCCATGGACTGAGAGTTCTGGAAGCCCCTGTAGCTGATTCAGTTGCCCTCAAGGCCTTACTGCTGGCTTGCAAGACCCAGTTGGCTTTCGGCTGCATTCTACTCTCACCCCAGGGACAGACCTTTCCTGTCAACCTTTTAAGTTGTCTGAAGCAGGAAAATTGTTTCACCCTGAGCTTTTGTTGGTTCTGCTGCTTCAGAATTCTCTTTGAGGTATTTTAAAATTGTTTGGAGGGGAATTTTGGCGAGCTTGGGCAAGTCCTTCCTTTTTTCTGCCATCTTGGCTCCACCCTCAGACAGATTCTTTAGGAAGTTCATTATTGAAAAGAAAATGGGTTATAGAGGGGATAAACTCGAGGCAGGGAGGCCAGTTAGACTATTGCAATAGTTCAGGTGAGAGGTATAGAGGGCCTGAACTAGGATGGTGGCCATGAGAAGGAGAAACATATAAAAAAAGTTACAAAGAGAGAAATGACAGGATTTGGGTTGGGGGGGGGGGAGGATGTGTGGGCACGTGAGAATAAAGAGCTGATTATGATACTAAGTTAGGGGGGTTGGAGCGAGGTGGTGGTTGGAGGAAAATAGGCTATGTTTTGAATATGTGGAGCCTGAGCTGTCTGAGGGATGTCCATTTTGAGTTGGTCCAACCGAGGGAGTAGTTGTTTAATTGCTGATTTCAATGTGCATTTGGACTCCGTCTGTTCCTTTTATGGCTATGGATACCCTTTTCCATCATGAGTCTCTTGGAGTTGTCCTGGATCCTTGCCATGTTGAAAATAGTTAAATCATTCACAAGTGATCATCATACATTATTGTTGTTACTATGTACAACATCCTCCTGGTTCTACTCACTTCACTTTGCATCACTTCATATAAGTCTTTCTAGGTTTTTTTGTTTGTTTGTTTGTTTGTTTGGTGATTATCTTGTTAGTGATTTCTTGTGGCACAATAGTATTCCATTATGACTATATTCCACAACTTGCATTTTTGTGACAAGAAATTTGTTTTTCTTTTTTCCTCCCAATCAGGTGAGGAATGAGAGGGAGAGAAAATAGGTTTATCCTTCATTTTTTTTTTTAACCCTTGTACTTTGGTGTATTGTCTCATAGGTGGAAGATTGGTAAGGGTGGGCAATGGGGGTCAAGTGACTTGCCCAGGGTCACACAGCTGGGAAGTGGCTGAGGCCGGGTTTGAACCTAGGACCTCCTGTCTCTAGGCCTGACTCTCACTCCACTGAGCTACCCAGCTGCCCCCTATCCCTTCATTTTTTAAAATAGCGAAGGAGTGCTACAGATATGAAATGATGCCTTTCAGATCAAGAGTTCAGGTCAGTGTCATAGTGGGAAAGGATCTTTCTGGAGGTAAGTCTTATGCCAGTCAGTACAACAAGGACCTATGGGAATTTCTTCCACCCCCGCAGGCTGCAGACATTCTTGACTGTCATCATTACTTACTAGAAGGGGCAGATAGGTGGCTAAGTGAATAGAGAGCCAGGTCTAGGAATGGGAAGTCCTGGGTTCAAATGTGGCCTTGGATCCTTCCTAGGTGTGTGACCTTGGGCAAGTCACTTAATCCCAATTGCCTTGCCCTTACCACTCTTCTGCCTTGGAACTGATATTTCGTATGAATTTTAAGGCTGAAAGGAAGGGTTTTTAATTTTTAAAAATACTTAATAGAATAACGAGGTATATCTAAAGAAACTGGTGCCTCTTAGCTAAAATACTTCAAACCAGACACATTCAACTTGAACAAATTTATTCAGATAGTTGAGCATACAAAAGGGTTCCTCGTGTTACAAAAAGGACCCCTTTGACCGTCAGCTTCCCGAGTGGCTTTAAAATGTGAGTCCATTTGCAAAAATTCAATTTTCACCCAACACTTTGCAGAGACACATCTGCCGTGTAAGTGAGGTGGCGTCTCTCCTGTGAGAGCACAGCTGAGGGTGGAATCCTCACCCTCAGCCCGCTTCGGACTCCTCTGTCTACATCGTCTGCAATATTGCAAGTTGTTTGTTTCAGTCCAGGATGCTTTAGGCTCTCCAAGGTTCAGCATGCAAGAAGGCCAACTGGCAAATGGGGGGCAGCTGTACGCCGGCACTGGCGATGGCCAGGGCAGCTGGTGGCAGTTTGGGAGGTTGGTAACTGGCCTGGAGGTGATGGTGGACGGGCCATGGGTGAGAGGCTCTGATGCTCAGACTGCATGCTTAGGGATGCCGAGTGAGAACTAGCTCCTCGGGAGGGTGGATCGATCAACTATTGTTCAGTGGGGAGACTAGAGGAGCGAGTCAGGATGTAGCGAGAGTCAGAAAGGACGAGGAAAGGAGGGCCTCAATGCAGGGTGTGGGGAAAGAGAGACTCGGCTCTCTAATAAGTACCGAAGCAGTGAGTCCCAGTGCGCATGGAGCCCTCATTCAGAAGCGATGTGCGGCTGTGCTCCTGCGGATCCTGGGTCTGGCTGGCGTCCCTCCACTCCCTGCCCCCCAATCGCATTCAGTAATCTAGACCTCTGCCATGTCTAGGCCCCGTGCTGGGCATGAGGGATATAAAGCCTCCATAGTCTTTGCCCTCAAGGCGCTTACATTCAGGCCCATTTGGGGACTGGTCCTATGATCCATCAATCTGAGCATCTCTCTATTTCGTTCAATGTCATTTATAGCTCGATACGTACTTCAGTGAATATTCAAGCACATATTAAGCATCAAGAGGATTCGAGGCATTTGGCTAGGTGCTCACAGACCTGCCTTCTCCCCGTAAGTCAAAGCATTGAATAAAAGGACTAAAAATCACTTATTAAGTGCCTACCAGGTGCAAGACATCATTCTAAGCATTCTGGACACAAATGCAAAAGGAACGATGGTCCTTGCCCACGAGGATTGTGGAGGACAATACTGGGTGACCAGGGAGGGTGGTTTGGCCTGGGCAATCCCCAAGAATATGAATGGGGCCCTAGGATGGTTGTCATTTTCAGGAAAGATAATTTGATTTATCCCTGCCCCCATAGCTAGAGCTAGAAAAGGGCGACGAGGTGCACAGGCCATGAAGATGGCCAGAGAGCAGCAGCATGGTGGCCTTGGGGCAGCTAGTTACGGAGTTTGCTCACCCACAAAGGATGCCATGGCGTCAGGAAAGAAATGGAAAATGGGATCGGGAGAGAGCGATGAAGCCGGCCACAGAGCAGCCCCATCTGGGAGAGGCCTCAGAAAGAGGTCAGGCTTGAGCCGAGTCTTGAAGGAGGCCAAGGAAACGCCGAGGTGGAGGGGAAAAGGAAAAGCTTTCTCAACCTGAGGGAGAGTGGATACAAGAACTTGGAGATGGGTGATGGGGTGCCACGTGCAAGGAAGAGCAAATGGGCCAGTGGGTCTGGATCGGAGAGGAAGGGGGAGAATTCTGGAAGGGGAGGAAGGGGCCATGTTACAAAGAGCCTGACAGGGTCAATAGAGGACTCTATAGTTGGTCTTGGGAGTAATAGGGAGCCAATCTAGAATATAGGAAGCAGAAGGGGTGATGTGGCTGAGGAGAAGGTGGATAAAAGTGGAGGGAGGCTCAAGATAGGGAGGCCGAGCAGGATGCTCTTGGAACAGTCCAGGAGAAAGGTGATCTGATCATAGAACTGAATGTTGGAAGTGTTGGCCTTACCCACTCTCTGCTTCAAGCCTTTCATTTAATGGAGGAAGAAACAAAGACCCTGGGAGGGAAAGTGAATTGTCTAAGGTCACTTCCACTAGAAGAAACATCCTGACCTCCTCCGTGGATGGCCAGAGAGCAGCAGTAGCAGCTCCCTGGGCAGGATGATTCCCAGTTCTCGGTGTACTTTCCTGATACCAGCCCTGGGAAGAAGGCCGTCCTCCTCGGGAGGATGAGGAAATAGGAAACTATCGATCGCCCCTGGAAGGCCAGCCACGCTGATCCGTGTCCCCTCCAGGAGCCCCCCTTGCACCACCTCGCGTCCCAAGTACAAAGCGCCTGGCAGAGCCGGGTTTGGACGGCTGCTCCTCGGTAACGAGAAGAACCTCTTTGGGGCGTGGATGGCTGCGGTCTAATTGATCTGTGGTTCTCTCGCATCTAGATACGTGGAAATGCCGCGTTTGTCTGCCGTGGCCGTGCTCTACCGTGCTGAATCTCCGACGGAGCGTAGGAGACGGTCTCCCTCTCTGGGGTGCTTCACGGGCCCAGCAGCCCGGTCTGCGGGCTCCTTTCTAACTTAGCACGTGACCAAGCTCCAGCTTATCGGCGGCCGTGCCATACGGAGATGGCACGTGTGGGGCACCGGGTGGCACAGTGGTTAGGGCCCAGGAAGGCCCGAGGTCAGACGCGGACTAGTTCTATACATTTAGCCCGTTTGCCTCCAGTCTGGCAGCTCGTGCTTTTCAGGGCTGTTGGGAAGTGCTTAGCACCGTGCCGGGCACAGAGCGGGCTCTCCGTCATCCCCATCGCCATCTTTTCTAATCGGCCCCGTGGCCGCGCTCTAATTAGTCCACCGGGTCAGACTGGAGGGGATCTCTTTGTGCCTACTTTTGGGTACTGGTTCGGCAGCGCCGCCTGCAAGAACAAAAACCGGAGTAAAAGCGGCCCTTCCTACAAGAAGACGCTCTTCCAACTAGCTCCAGCTGCCCAACAGACCACGAGCGGCTCCTCTGCTTCCATCTTGGGCTCGTGGAATTTAGGGTCGGAAGGGACCTTGGAATTCTTCTTGTGCGACTCCCTCATTTTGCAGAGAAGGAAACTGAGTCACAGCGAGGCGACGCTCGCTCGCCGCCTGAGGGGACAGAGCGAAGAGGAGGAGACGCGGGGTGGGAAGCCGGCTGTTTCACCCTCGGCTCGGCGCTCTTTTCGAGCCTTTGCTTTCTTCGGAGGGAGAAGGCGTCCTTTCTGCGCCTGCAGCTGTTGGGATGTTTCTTCTCTGCGCGGGAATCGATTCAGAGGAGGGCCGGGGCCTGCCGGGCTCACGAGGGGAGGCCTTGGCAGGGCCAGGATTTGAAGCCAGACCTTACGGCTCCAAGGTCAGTGCTCAGCCACCACGGAGAGAGCCCTTCATCTCCTTTGACAGCCTCACGTGACCCGATCAATACTGCAGAAATGACGTGATGGTCGTGATGGACAAGGCAGCCATCCTTCCCGTACTCGCAATGATGCTCCTTCATATCCTCTCTCCACAGGGGCCCGATCGCCCCAGCCTCTAGGTGCCTCCCACGCGGGGGGAAATGGGAGGGGTCCCTGGGGTGGGGGCAGGAGAAGGAGGGGACGAGCACAAGTGCCCGCGCTCCAGTCAGCAGATGGACACGCCAACGCCGGCTCGGACAGGAGGAGAGGAAAAGCCAGGGGTCACGGGGGCAGGAAATGGGGGCTGGGAGGCAAGACGTGCAGGGAGGAGAAGGACGGCGACCCAACTGTGCCCTAGCTTGGCCCGGAGATCCTTTGGATGCTTGCTCACAGGGCAGAAATGTGATGTGGATGTGGAGAACTGGGTCGGGACCGGAACTCCCAGCTGTCCCACGTATGGGCAGGCTGACCTGGAGCTAGCGTGAACCTCGAGCCCCTCCGATGGGAAACGAGGGAGCCAGAACCCCTGAGGAACTTCCTAACTTCGGTTCGGGTCTACGCCAGGGCACAGATCCCGAGTCTCCCTTTCTTACAAGGGGTCGTTAGGCCGACCCGGGAACCAGCCATCTTTCAGAGAGTCTGCAGTGAGGAGGGAATACATGCCTGCCGGTCAGTCACCAAGCATTTATTGGGAGGGACTCTGCCAAAAGCTGCCGATGCAGGGAAGATTGCTGGACTTATAATTAAGAAGGCCCATAATGAAGAAGACCTGAGTTCAAATCTGACCCCAGACACTTCCTAGCGGTGTGACCCTGGACCATTCACTTAACCTCTGCCTCGGGTTCCTCACCTGTAAAATGGAGATAATATAACAAATAGCCTTTACCTCAGAGGGTTGTTCCGAGGATTAAAGAGAGCATATTTGCTTTTATTTGAAAGTCGGCACTCTATAAATGTTTAGTCCTTCCCATAAGCTGGAGGGTACAAAGAAAAAGCCACCAGTCTGTGCCTCTGAGGAGCTCACCACCTAATGGGGAAACAACATGCAAACACTGACGCGCAAACACGTGAGGATAAATAGGAAAGAATGACTAGAAAGCACTAGAATGAGGAGGGTCTTGGAGGGAGATACTATGTGTAATATGAAGATGATATAAGCACAAAAGCCCTGTGCATGTCAGTGCCACAAACAAATGAATAAATTCCTTTACATTTTTGTTAAATAAGGGAAAGTCTGGGGAAAGCTTCCAGGGATGGAGGGCGCTTGGGCAAAGGCATAGAGGTGGGAGATAGGATGCTGCCAACGAGGAGTTGCAATAGGGTTACTGGCTAGAAGAGCAGACTAGGTCTGGGCTATGCTGGGATGTGTTTAACAACGGGTTCTGCAGGACGCATCTGTAAGGTTCACCGACATTATGAATTTCTTCTCCATCACTTGAAGTCCAGAAAGCAACAAGACAATAAATCAAGCTCTGATTGGTAGTATTTGCTGATTTCCAAGATGAAGATGCTCAAACTGAGTGTTTTCAATTGGTTTTCACAAGCCAGTCTGAGCTGCCTCCAGAGCACCCCGGCCTGAAGCTAAGAAAAAGGAAGCTAATGGAGATGAATGTAGTCTTACACTTGCATTTTTTTTTATAACAAAAACCCATCTTGAAAGTACAAAATTGGGCAAGTGCGGCTAGAAAGAGATCCTGGAGATATAAGAATGTGGACCACAAGCTCCAAATGAACAACCAGGGGATGGAGAGAGTAGCCGGGGAAAGGGAGTGAGAGCTTGGGCCCAGGACCAATCCGCCCTCTGCCCTCTGCCCTGGGTAGGCCACCCATGGGCTATGTGGAGCCCCTTTGGAGAAAGAACATGGACAAGCGAGAGAAAAGGCTGATGGAGGTGGAGAAGGACCTTGAGCGCCTACAGTCTGAAGACGAGGCGCGTCATGGGGATGGGTTGGCCTGGAGGAGAGAACCTTGGCAGGGGCTGCAGAGCTGCCATTTCCAAAGTCCCATGTGAGGAGGGAGGATGCTTGTGGGGTTTGGCTTCAGAGGGCAGAACAAGGAGTGGCCAGAGTAGGGCATTTAGGCTTTCTTTTCACCTGTGTTGTGCTTCCAGCTCTTAGCACAGTGCCTGGCACATAGTAAATACATAAGAAAGACATGCCCATGGCTCCCCTACCACTGAACAGTTTTAAGAATGAAAAATAAAGCCTTTGTAAGAAACACATGATGGAGCAAAGCCAATCCCCGTGTTGGTCGTGGCCGTGGCTCTTCCTGGAATCCGTCTCCTCCTTGGCAGGAGGGGCTCGGCATGATTTCTCTTCAGTCCTCTGGACTTGGGCCCCACATCACTGCACGTTTCGTCATTGTACAAACTACGCATTCTAATTCTTCACATTTCACTCTGAATCAGTTCAGAGACATCTTCCAAATTTCACCTGAAACTGTCCATTTCATCCTTCCTTTTGGCATAATCATATTCCATCACATTCATAGGCCCAAATTTGTTTAGCCAGTTCCCAGTAGGCAGGCACTCCCTTAGTTGCCAGTTTGGAGCTGCCATGAAAAGAGACGTTAGGAACATTTTTGTACATGTGGATTCTTTTCCTCTGTTTTTGATCTTTTTAGGGTGTAGACCTAGTAACAGTATAATTGAGTCACAGGGTAGATCATGGGGACAACTGAGTGACTATTGGGGCATAGTTCCAAATTCATGGCTGTCCCACCAATGAACCCATCAGCCCACTTTCTCACAACCCTTCTGGCATTTGTCCTTTCCTCTTTTCCTCCTCTTTGTCAATCTGGTGGATGTGAGGTGAAATCTCACAGGTGCCCTAATTCACATTTCTCTGACTTGAGGTGATTTAAAATATGGCTTTCTTAGATTTCTGCCTTTGAAAATTGCCTGTTACATATCCGTTGACCATTTATCTATTAGGAAAAGGTTCTTGGGTGCATACATTTGTCAGTCCCTTCTCTATATTGAACATGAGACCTTTATCAGAGAAACTTCTTTCAAAGACTTTTCTTGTTTATCCCTCTTACTTCTCATTTTATCTGCATTAAATCTGTTTGTGTAAAAACTTTTCAATTTTGTACTGATAATCCAAATTGTAAGGCTTCTTTTCTGTAATCTTCTCTGTTGATTGTTTTTTTTTACTTGGAAGCTCTTGAATTTGGCTGTTATATTCCTGGGGGTTGTCTTTTCAGGGGTTAGTGTAGAGGGTGATCCTTTCAATGTCTATATTGCCCTCTTGTTGTAGAACTTCAGGGCAGTTTTGCTGAATAATTTCTTTTAGTTTGGAGTCCAAATTTCTATTAATTTCTGCTTTTTCAGGAAGACCAATGATTCTCAAATTGTCTCTTCTAGCTCTGTTTTCTTGATCTGTCAATTTCTCAGGGAGATATTTCATGTTTCCTTCTATTTTATCAGTCTTTTGACTTTGCTTTATTTGTTCTTGCTGTCTTGAGAGATCATTGGCTTCTACTTGCCCAATTCTGGTCTTTAGAGACTGGTTTTCTGTTATAATCTTATGATTTTCCTTTTCAGTTTGGTCTATCCTGTTTTCCAGCTGTTTAATTTTAGTTTCCAATTGGGAGTTTCTGTCTTTTAACCTGTTAATTTCCTTTTGAGCTATTTCCCACTTCTCTCGCCAGATCTCTTCCATATTTCTCATGATCTCAGATTTGAACTCTTCAAGAACTTGTGATCAATTTTCATTTTGGGGGGAAGGTTTGGTTATGAATACTTGTTTGTTCTCCTCTGCTGTTTGCTCTGTTGTCTGGATTTTTTCTGTGTAAAATTTGTTGAGTGTTAGAGATTTCTTCTTGATTTTTCTCTTTTGGGGTTCTTGTGACTGGCTTGCCATTATTATTATTTCTTTGTCAGTCGGAAGTCTGGGTGAGGCAGACAGGCTTTCTGCCTGTGGAGCTGAGGAGCAGTTTTTGCCCGAGTCCCAGTGCCATGCGCCCTCTCAGCTTTATCCTTACGCCTAGGGTCTGTCTGTGTTCTTTAGGCTCCTGAGGTCTCAGGTCTAGTTGTTCTCAGGGTCCAGCCTCCTGGTGGTCCCCTTGCTTGCTCCTCTGCCCCAAACCCCTTTAACAGTCTCAAGGAGCTGCTTCTACAGTCATGCACCCCTTTGCACTGGGTCCCCACCCAAGGTCCGTGCCTGTACTCAGGGTCCGCATCCACACCTGCGCTCCAGGTCTGTGTTCAAAGTCCGGTTCTTTAGCCTCTTGGGGTCTTAAGTCTTGCTGCTCTCAAAAGCAGGCCCTGGTGTTCCCAGGTAGCTGCCAAGAACTTAATGAGTGTCCCAACTTGCTCTAACTCTTATGCACTGGCTTTGGCCCTGTAGGTGGTGTGTGTGGGGGGAGAGGGTTGCTCAGCTCACATTTTAGTGAGAGCTATTTCACCCCCTTATAGCATGGAAATGCTCTGATCCCACATACGTTCAATGCTGCACCATTATGGGGTCCCTTTGTTCATCTGGGTTTCTTTTTATGTCCTTTTGAGGAGTCCTATATGCATGGGTTAGGAGAGGTTAAGCAGCTGCTTTTTACTCTGCCGCCATCTTAACCCGGAACCTCTGTTGATTGATAAGTCATGAATTCTTCTGTATCCACAGATCTACAATATCTTCCTTTTTATCTGCTTGCGAGGTCACCTTTTTATGTCTATCATGTACCCATTTGGAGTTTTTACTGATGTGTGGTGTAAGATGTTGGTCTATACTCCAATTCTGCCAAAATGCTCTCACTTTCCTAATAGTTTTTGTCAAATGGTGAGTCATTTCCCCAAGAATTAGGGTCTTTAGGTTTATTGAACGCTATGCTACTGGGTTCATTTACTCCATATGTGTTCCATTGATCAATCTCAGTATTTTTTTAAACCAATACCAAATTATTTTAGCAGGTAGGTGCTTCAGTGGAGAGTACAAAGTCTGGAGTCAGGATCCTCCTACATTGAAATCTGGCCTCATACTAACTGTGTGATCCTAGGCACATCATTTCACCCTGCTTACCTCAGTTTCTCATCTGCAAATTAAGCTGGAGAAGGAAATCACAAAGGACTCCACTATCTTTGCCAAGAAAGCTCCAAATGGTACCACAAAAAATCGGACATGGCTGAGATGACTAAACAACAACAACATCATTTGGGTGATCACTGTTGTGGAGGGTGGTTTGAGATCAGGCGCTAACAGACCTACTTCCTTGCTCAGTTCTTGTTTTAGGATCTTGCTCAATCAACCCTTTTGTGACTTTGGACAAACCATTTTTTTGACCTTTTGTTCCTTTGTATGAATCTCATTATTACTTTTTTCTAGAGTCTTCTTTTCTAGAAAATGTTCTAGAGTTTTTCTAGGAGTCTCTGAGGATTTATTAGTATAGTGCTGAACAAATCAAAACCATTTTGGCTGTATTTTTATTATATTGGCTACTTATAAGCAATGACTATTTCTCTAATTCTTTAGGTACGCTTTCTTTCCGCCAACAGTGTCTTCTAGGTTGATTCCTACAGTTTCCAGATATATCTTGGTAGCTCTGCTCTGAGAGGTTTTCTGCCTTCTGGAGTTATTTTGAACAGAATTGCTCTTCTCTCTCGTCCTGCTGGAAGAGAATGCCGAAACTTTATGATGACTTATTTTATCTCCTGCAACTTTGTGGAATGTGTTCAGAGTTTTCATTTGTTCTTTGGTTTTCCAAGTCAATCAGCATCTAATCTACAAGAACAACAATTGAGTTCCTTTTTTGGCCGGGCTCTTTCCCTTTCTTGTTTTATTCCCAGAGGAAGCGGTTCTAGCTACCTGGGTAGCCTGGGCGAAACAGGAGACGTGCTGATAATGGGCCTCCTCGCTTTTTCCCAATCTTGTTGTAAAGGCTCCAACTTTGCTCCCACCCATAGAAAGTTTGTTCTTGGTTTCGCTTAGATATTATTGACTTTGTTAAGGAAGGGGCTATTTATTCTTTCTTTCCTAGAGTTTTCACAGAAATGGGTACTGAGCAGACATTTACATAAGGCTTTATGTAAAGCACGAAAGGCCCGGTCCGTGTAGAAGCTGAATCTCAAGCAGGTTAAGGGACTTGTTTTGGGTCACGAAGCCCAGGCTGTTCTCAGATCATCTGACTCTCAGGGCTCTTCCCATGACACTCTGCTACTTCTCAATGAAGGAGAAGATGATGATGATGATGATGAGGGGATTTTCTACTTATATGGTACCTCTGAGTCACAAAGTAACTCGTTCGGTTTAGCCTATTGTAGGTAGTATATTGACCATCATTCCCATTTTACAGATAAAAAAACAACAACCTGATGTTGAAGGCAGTTAAGAGACGTCCCCAAAGTGCCATAGTTAAGAGATAGAACCAACCGATTGGTCGGCCAGCAGTTATTAAGCTAGTATAATATGCTGGGCACTGTGCTATGAACTCAAATCCATCCATCTACCAATATTTGATGCCTGATGCGTGACAAATCTAGGATCAGGTGCCCTGAGGAGCAGAAGGGGTGACCCAAACAGGAAGGGAAGAGAGTTCTGGGCTCCAAAGGCCACGTAGGCGAGCTGGTGAAGAATTCCATCTTTTTTACCTAGTGGCCAAGTCAGGAGAGGTCAGAATTCACATCTTGGTCCGTCACTACTTGTGAGCCTGTAGACAAGCCATTTAACCTCTGAGCCTGTTTCCTCATCTCACACACGGGATCGTCTCCACATTTTCTAGCTACTTCATGGGAAATATATCGTGCGTGTCTGCCATCTCTAATGTTTAAATTTGCACATTTGGGCAAATCTCGAATCCCCGGAAATGTTTTCTCCTTATCGGAGACAAGTGTTGGTTTGGGATCTGAGAGGAAAGCCTGGTAACAGCCAGAGTGGCCAGGAAAGGCCTTCCCAAGGAGGTGGGAGTGAAGCTGGGTTTTGAAGGGTGTAAAGAAATCGGAGAAGTGGGAACCCTAATGAGGAAGGGATGGAATTCCAGGCACTTCAGCAAAGGCACAGAGACAAGAGTGTCTGTGGCTTGTGTGGCAGACAATGAGTTTCTCCATCCCAGATGCAGCAGAGGATGCATGGGAAAGTGAAGGATGAGGGACAGGTAAATTGGGGGCAGATCTATTCATTCATTCATTCATTCATTCATTCGTTCATTCCTCCATCCATCCATCACTCACACAGCATCATCCATTAAGCAACTACAAGTGTTTATTAAACCCCTATTAAACTTAAGAACAGCTAGCTTGCTTCATTGATTGGTGTACCAGGCAACTGTGCTGGGGGCCAAGGACGCCCTACACTCAAGGAGCTTCGATTCTAGTAAGGAAATAGAACACGGACACAGGTAAGTTCATTAGAAATATATGCCAAGTCCTTTTGGTGGGAGAAAGAGCTGGCACCCGGGAGATGGGCAAGGTGGCCGTGGAGAGGAGCCACTTGAGCTAAGCCCTGAAAGTAAACCAGGGCTCTGAGAGGCGAAGGTGAGCAGGGAGAGCATTCCAGACACAGGAGACACGGTCTGTCTGCAAAGAGACAGTGTCGTCTATGGGAAGGAGCAAGGAAGCCAATCGGGCTGGAACATCGAGTGCCTGAAGGGAAATGATGCTCTGCTCCTCTTGGGAGGGGGATTCTCCTCAAGGTAGAAGCTTCCCTTCAGCCCTACAGTGATTGGCGTTTTCTCCCTCCTCTAATTCCCTTCTATTTCTTTTTCTGGGCACCAGTCATACTCCTGTTGATAGAACGGAAGCCCTCTGAAGGCAAGGATTCTTCGTTTTTCATGTCGCCCGCGCAGCTACAGCTCTGAGACGCTGCTTTGTATACAGAGTCCTTATTGTTCGGTGCCAGCCTCACTTCAGTCTTGGCCATTTAATTTTCCCCAGTTACATGAAAAAAAGAGTTTGTGGCATTCATTTGAAAAAAAATGTTGAGTTCCAGTTTCTCTCTATCCTTCCCAGCCTCCCTCCCTCCCTCCTCTCCTCCCCGGGATGGTAAGCAAATGGATATAATTTTTACGTGGGCAGCCACGGAAAGCATATTGGTCATTTTGTGGGAAAGATCTCAAATGACAGAGAAGGAGGAGGAGGGGAAGGAAGAGGAAGAGGAAGGAGGAAGGGACCTAGAGCATGTTTTCATCTGCATCCGGACTCCATCGCTTCTTTCTCTGGTGCCATTTTGCATCATGAGTTTCTGGAATGGTCTTAGATCACTGTATTGCCCAGAATAATTAGTCATTCACAATTGCTCATCAGAAAATGTTGCTTTTGCTGTGGGCGGCGTTCTTGGGGTTCGGCTCACTTCACTTTCCGGGTCTCTCAGAATCATCCTGCTCGTCCATTCTCGGAGGACAACAGCATTCCATTGCCTCAGCCATTCCCCCACTGATAGACAACGCCTCGATTTCGAATCCTTTGCCACCACAAGCAGAGCTGCTCTTCCCTTTTTAAAAGCATCTCCGGGGGGTCCAGACCTCATAGTGGGATTGCTGGATCGAAGGCTACGTGCTGCTCGAGAGCCCTTTGGATCCAATTTGATCCCCAGAATGGTTGGATCCGATCCCAACTCTGCCACCAGTGCATCGGTGTCCCAATTTGGCCACGGCCCGCCACCGTTCATCACTTTCACGCGTGTCCTGGTGGCCAGTCTAATGGGTGTGATTTTAATTTGCATTTTTCCAATCAAGAGAGACTTGGAGCTCTTTTTCGCGTGATTACACGATTACAGCGAGCCTCGATTATTGGGGGAGGATGTATACAATTGAACTTGGGGCTGTTTCAGTGAAAAAGGAGGCCGAGCCCCTGCCCAAATATGTGCATTTCTGTGTTCCAGTGTGGGACCGAGCGAGGCTTGAGTGGAGAAAGACTTGGAATAGCTTCTAGAGGAATTCCCAGGGAGCACCAGCAGGAGATGCATGCAAGGATTGCCAAAGGGCAGTGAACACGCAGCTATAATTAGGCACAGGAAGTTTCGGAGAGCCCAGGGAGCACAATCCATGATTTTCCCAATCTAGACTGCATCCCAGGTGTGCCGCTGGCCAGCAGGGAGGACCACTGGCTTAGGGTGGAGGAAGGGCAGCTCTGAAGAAGGGCTGCTCTAGGCCTAACCCAACTCTCTCTGCAGCAAAGAAAGCCGCGCCCAATCTGGTGGGTGAGTCCTGAAGACCCCGGGAGAGTGGATTGGCGGCACACACTGATGAATCCTGGGGCCCCCTCCCCCCCTTAAAAAGGGGATTTGTCCCTTCGATGATCAAGGCAAGAAGAAGATGAAATAATGACTAGCATCCCAAACTGGAAGAAGAGACTACGGGAGAAGAATGAAGCACCCACTACGTGCCAGGCCCTGTGCTGGGAGCTTTACAAATGTCTCTTTGAAACCCTGTGAGGTATTATTCCCATTTTACAGTTTAGGAAACTAAAGCAAATGCAAGTTAAGTGACCTGTCCAGGGCCACACACCAAATAACGTCAGAGGCTGCCTTCGAACTCGAGCCTTCTAGGCTCAGGGTCCAAGTATCCACTGAGCCACCTGAGACAACTAGCTGAGAGTCTCCTCACTTGGATATCTGGACAAAAGTCAAAAGAAAGGATCGTGAAGTCATAAGCCCCAGAGAGCAGTGAGCGCACGGGTCCAGCCCTCATCCCTGAACGCCAAGCTGGGTTTGGGTGCAAATGCCAAAGGCAAATGAGCGACGGGCTCTGCCCCCAGCGAGCTTCCATTCTACCGGGGGGAGGGAAATGGACCTCTGCCCAGATGAGCAAAGTCAGGCTAATGGAAGAAGAGAAAGAGCACCAAGGGGGGAGCTGGGCAAGGTTCCCGAGGAGGGAATGGCCAAGCTGGGGCTCGAAGACAGCCAACAACGCAGGGACGGGGAGGGGGCCTCTCGGGACAAATCTCTGGGCTGACCCCTCTTGGGAGCCTCAGTCGGCGTGTTCGTTGGTCTTCGGAGCCCTCCCTTCTCTCTCTCTCAGTCTCAGGACAATTACTCGAAGCCTGTGGTTTCTTGGAATGTTTTGCAGTTCACTTTCCCAAAGTCTCCAGAATGTGTCCACCAGTGTTTGGCTCTCCAGACTGCCGAGCCCTTTTCCCAAGGGTTCCGGCTCCTTTTAGCTCACCGCGTTCTCCTTGTGGTTTCTGGGCCGCAGACCCCCTCCCTGACTCCCCGGTTTTCTCAGAAATGCCACCGTAAGCAAGAGAAAAGGGAAGGAGATCTGGAACACGGAGCCAGTGGGGTTATCTAACGAGGCAGCCTGCGGCATGCAGAAGAAAGGAGAAAATGGGCCCCGGGGTTCACAGCCTACTCCTGACCCTGTGTGGACACAGGCCACTCTGAACCTCAGTTTTATCACTCGTGAAATGGGATCATAATCACTGTGGCTCCCTCACTGCCTATTTGTGAGGATCTGATGAAATGGCATGTAGAGGGCTTTGCAGACCTTTAAGTGCTTTGGAAATGCTGGCTGGCGTCAGCATCACCACGAGCCAGCTGCCTCCTTCCCGGTCTGTGTCCCAGGTACGAGTCCAGGCCGCCAAGGCTTAGCGATGGCTTCCTCCAAGCGGTGGAGGTGAAGACGGTTTCCTTTACTCCCTCCATGGCAAGAATCGGTGCAGCGACACACATTGGCCTAAAGGCGGCTGAAGCCCCGGGTGCCATTTCCCAATTCCCTCCCATCGGCTCCCCCTCGGAAGGAGCAGGCGCCAACCTGACTGCTCCTCCATGCTGTGCCCTTTGTGCGCGTTTCTTCCTCTTCTTCCACGCTGAGGCCAGAAGGGCAAAGTCTGGTCCTTGTGAGCTGGGCTCCACTCTTGGCACCCAAAGCCGTGGCCCAGGACCTTCCAGTCTGAGCTTTGAATCCACAATGAAGCGAGCCACGGATACGGTTTTATGATGCTGCTACGAGGTGGCAGCTTCAGTGCAGAGATAAAAAGACAACTGGGCGAGTCTCTGACCTCAGGGAGCTGCCGTTCTACTGGGCAAAACAGCAGCTTTCTGGCCAGAACCTTCCACCTGTCATGCCCTGGAGGCCTGGCACTGTACAGCTACCTCGGGAGGCCCCGGATCCTTCAGGGGCCGCCCAGAATCCCGGCCACCAAAGACGTGGCTCCCGGCACACAGGACACATTTCATCCAGGTTTGGGGATTGATTCTTCTGGAGGAAGCACTTCCTCTCACAGGGCCCTGCTTGGAGCAGACCCCACTGGAAGTGCTGCCCTCCGTCCTGCGCCCCACATCTTAGAAAGGAAGGTGATAAGCTATAGGATGTTGGAAGGAGAACCAGGGGAGCAAGAGCCCTGAGGACCCACTGCAGAGACATCAGGGATGCTGGAGCTGGAGGAGAGCCGACTGAGGGAGGTGGGGCAGGCCATTTGTCTCCAAGTCTCGGCAGTGAGGAGCATCATGGAGAATCAGAAAAGCCACTTGTGCTTGGCCCCAGAGGGAAGAACGAGACCCATGGGAGGAAGCTGCAGAAAGGCAAATTTGGGAATAATGTAAGCAGTGGCATGCTAGTCAATATTTAACAACCAGCTCTCCAAGGGGGAAAGAAGGACATATCACATACTTTTAAGTTTAATTTGCAGCATTAACGTTTTTTTCCACCACTTTCTTAATTCCAGAAATCAACAAAACGATCAACCGAGCCCCAGTTTGTCGTGTTTGCCGGTTTCTGAGGTGTTACTATTGCTCACACTGAAAATTTAACCATCGGCTTTCACAAATTGATTCAAGTTGGCTCCAGCATGTTGCTGAATGTAAAGAAACTACTGTAGCAAATTCGAGTTCTTCCAAAGAGGAGTGGGCTGTCCCAGGGCATGGTGGGCTCCTTCTCCCTTGGCGTCTGCAGGCAGGGGCTGGCAGAACATTCCTGGGTAAGTGGCCAAAGGGATTCTGGAGAAGGTCCCCTTGGGCTAGATGGCTGTGGGGATCCCGTTCAGGCAATGAGAATTCTGGGACTCGCCATTTGCTTCATTCGAGAAACTTTTCTCTCCACCATTTCCCATGGCTGTAGTAAGAGCCACACCAGGCCTTTGGAAACTCTGGGTCAGCCGAGAAAGGCGGCTAGCAGGCCACACGATGTGGCCCGAGAAAGTAAACGTTTGGCTTGCCCACAACTGGGCTCAGTGCCATTGGGAGGTCTGGGACTCGCAGAACTTGCTGCTGTCGTTACTTGGCCTTCTCGGGCTCCCCGAACGCCCACGACCGGGAAGGGCCATTGCCAGTCCGGGCAGGGCGTCCCTGGAGCCGAGGGGGGCTTTTCGTGGTCCTTCATCCCTCTGCAGATCTGGGACCTCATCCGTGGAGGCTGGACTCTGGTTGTGTGTTTCTCCCACACCTTCACCCAATGAGCCGGGACCTACCTGGAGCCTCGTTGATGCGGCTGTGCTACTAACGCACTTCCTGGGGTCTCCGATTGTTGTCATCTGGCCCAGGCCCTTGGATTTTGCAGGGGAGGAAGCTGCGGCTACTAGTTACGGACCACAGCCTGTGCACTCTCGCCAGCTGCCTCTCGGGGCCAGGCACCCCTTTGCCATTCTTTGGAGATCAGCTGCGGGTCTTGGAGACGCGGCAATGGGTCCCTGGAGCCCCCCAGCCCCTAGCGGCCCCCTGTCCCTTCTCTCCCTTCTTGCTCCGGGGGCGAGGCGAGGAACTTGACTCGTGCTCTGACCAGCCTGGGTTCCAGGGACCCAGGCGGACGTGCTCTGAGCCGGGGGAGGCAGGGGGCAGGATAAGAAGGGCGTTTTTGGACATGGCCAACGGGAGAATGGGTTCTCTGCCTTGCTGCCAAGAGCACTTCTTCCAAGTTGTGCGATTGTGGGATTAAAAAGAAGAGCCTTCGTTCCTGGGAGAGACGCTGGGGGCCATTAAAGAGCACCCGATGCCTTTGATCACGGGATCCCTAAGAAAGCTGCAGTCATGCGGGGTCTTGGGCCCTGCCAGGAGGCAGAGGTGGATGCAGGCCCTTCAGCCTGGCTGGGAGGAGGGCTCTCCTGGCTTCTGGCAGCCCAGCTTTTGTATTTGCAGCAGGTGTCACGGCGAGTCAGTATGGAGGGGAGGACCACGAAAGGCTGGGAGTTCTCAAGAGCCGAGAACCTTCCAGAAAGTTCAGAGGTTTTATCCAAGCATGAAAAGAAATCAAGCTTGTTCTTGGGGAATCGCTCACGAGGCTTTTAGCTCTCAGCTCGAAGCAGTGTTTCGTGGCGGGGCTCAGCAGGAATAAGGCTCCTGAGTGCCCTCTTAATGTCGGTTTAAACCCCAGCCCTCTCTCCTGGCTCGCCAATGTGGCCCCCTTCCATGCCCTCCCTGCCCCGAGTGCTTCTTATCGATTTCTCCCTCCGAGGCCGGGGAAGCGGGGCTGGCCCGATGCTCTCCTAGGCCCCCCCCCCCTCTGCACACAGTAGGGGTTGTGTAAATGCTCCAAACGAGGGACAGGAAGAGAAGGCCAGCGGCAGCCTCCCTGGCCCGGCACGTTGGGAAATTGGACCAATGCCTCCAGCTGGCTCCCCACCCACAGCTGGGCCCACGGCAGAGATCGAGGACCCCAGCCCGGGCCCCACAAGGAAGCTCAGTCAGGGGCTTGCGGGGCCACCCCCTCCTCTGTCAGACACGTGCTCTGTCCTGGCTAAAGAAAGGGGGCGACGCCACCCGAGTGCCGTGGGCGGGAGGCTGCTCAGGGCCGGAGGTCTGGGGCTCAGCTCCCAATTCTGCCTCTTCCTACCTGGCCGCCCTCGGGCGGCTCTTCCCCGGGAGAGGAGGGGTTTGGCCCAGACCGCTCTGTTGGGCTTTAAAGCCAGAAAAACAAGCTCTCCGCCATTCCTGATGCCACAGAAACACCTTGGGCTCGAGAGGTTTGTTAAGAGTTCACCATCCTCAGCAAGGACACTGCGGGCGGCAGCAGAGGCCAGCCCGGAGCTTCCACTCCGCCTCGATCCCTCCGCCAAGCCGGGCACCAGCACGCGAATGCAGAGCCGGAAAATGGCTGCCGGCGCGCTGTCCGGGGAGGCGACGCCAAGCCTGTCGGCGCAGGACGGCAGCTTCTGGGCCTTCTTCTGCTCACACTGCCGGGCTGTCTCCAGATGACGACTCGGACACGCCGCAGCGTCCGTGGGCTCAGGGAGCAGATGAGGCACGTTTAGACGTGGCCGACGGGAACTTGCTTTTGTTTTCTCAAACCCTCCCCTTCCCGCTTGGAATCCATACTGTGACTTGGTTCTGGGTCAGAAGCGTCTGGGTGAGGGCGAGGCAACGGGGACGAGGAGACTTGCCAGGGTCACCAGCTGGGAAGGTTCTGAGGCCAGATTTGAACCCAGAACCTCCCGTCTCTAGGCCTGGCTCTCCATCCACTGAGCCACTCAGCTGCCCCCAGATGATCCGTCTTTTTAAATAATTTTGCTTTTATTTATTCGTTCATTCACTCATTTGCTGACTGTTAGGGAGAGGCTGGGAAAGAGAGAAAATAGGGCAATGGCAGATGAGGTGAGCCCTCCGCAGGGGGAGGTGGAGGAAGAAGAGGGACCTGGGTTTGAACGGACAAAATGGATTACTAAGACTCCTACAAGAAGCTGTTCCTGGGCTCCCTTCATGTGAGGGCAGGGATCGGGCAGGGCCGTGCCCCGCGCTAAGCAGTTTGTTTTTATCTCACTGGATGCCGGCAACAAATATGCTATTATTATCCCCATTTAGCATAGGGAGAAACGGAGGCAGAGGGTGATCAGGAGGCTTACCCAGGGTCACCCGACCCAGGGTCTGAGGCTGGATTTGAACTCAGGCCAGCCCTCTGTGCCCTGCCTCGTCTCTCTAGGCCCGATTTCTCCCGTATCTCTGGTTTTTGCACGACGTCTCTCTGGTCTGCCCGTGGGTTCTTCCAAGGCAGCCGCTGCTTTCACAGCCCTAGCACAACGCCTGGCACACAGTAAGCGGGAAAGAAATGCTCGTTGGTTGGACTAGCTAATGGCCAGACCACCTGCTTCACTGGCTTGGGGGGTCCCCTGGGAAAACGCCCACAACAGGGACGGGTCTGCCGTGGAGGTCTTCTCGGGGACTTCCTCGTCCTTCGGAGCCTCTGCGGTAAAAGGGAAGCCACCCAGCTCTGGAGTCTGGCCAGTCTCTCGCTCTCAACATGGTGGAGGTTCCTTCTTGGCCTCCCGAATCCTGTCCACAGCTTCCAAGTCATCCGACTCTCTTCGGCCTCTTTCTTTCGCGGCTGGATTGAATTCTTGCCTTCAGAGTCCCAGAGCTAGCTGGGCCTTGGAGGCACCCCGGGGACGAGGCTCTCCCACACCACAGAGGGGACCAGAGGCCCTCCCGGCTTTGCTTGAAGACCTCCAGCGAGGGAGCGCCCACACCGGGCCACCTACTGCACTCTGGGCCAAGGCTGGGATGAACAAGGCAGACAGAAGCAGCCTTTGCAGGATCCACCTCTTTCCCCGGGCCAGAAGGAACCAGCCTAATCCTTCTCCCACCGGCTGGCCTTCCAAATATCCAGAGATGACTCTTCCTCCTCCAAGAAGTCTTCTCCAAGCCTCCCATTTCGGTTTTTCTTGGTGTTTCTTCTCCCCTTCGTCCGCCCTTTATCGTCTTCTCCCTTCTCCCTCCCTTGTCCTTCAAGAAAAGAAACAAACAAACCTGGTAACAAATACGCACGGCCGAGGACTAGGAGTTCCCCCATTGGCTGTGTCCACAATGCCTCATTGGTCACCATCTTGAAACCCTTCCCCAGTGGATCGCCTTCCTTTGGAAGCTCTCTGGCTTCTGGCAGGCTGTAGGTCTGGTTGGACAAGGGCAGAAGGTACTTGAATTCTGTTTCCCTCAGGCTGGAAGTTATAGCCTTTAATGCTGACCCAGACAATACTGACTTTCTTTGCTGCCTAACTACACGGTTGACTTGTCTTGTGGTCCTCTATAACCCCCAGATCGTTTTCAGAAAAACTCACGTCTGATCATTTGTCTCTCATCTTGGACTTGTGAAGTCAGTTTGGGGGATCCAGACATCAAACCTTGCCTTTCTCCTCGTTAAGCTTCATTTCATTAGTTGGCTCCACGTTCCAGATGTTCTGGCTTTTTTGGATCCCAGCTCTGTCAGCCAGGGTGGATGCCAGCTCTCCCTCTTGTTTGTGCCATTCATCCATCCACCAATGGGCTTGTGAAGCCAATCGTGCTCTACTAGGGGCTGGGCTGGGGCTACAAAGACCTCAATGAGCCGATGCCTACGGAGGGAGCTTACGTTCCATGGGGAAACGAGGAGTGTGCACAGGTGTCCCTGACATCCCTACACGCACATGTAAGAATGCACGTGCTACATGCAAAGGCAACACGAGATCATTGTGGAGTCCTTGGCAGCGGGGAGTCCAGAGAACACCTCCAGGAGGACCCAGGCTTGAGCCGGCTCTGGGCTTTCCTGGAAGCAGAGACGTGAAGGGATGCCTTCCTGGTTTGGGGTCACGTCCTTATTTATTAAAATTTTATCTTTACGGCTGTGCCAAACCCACTTCCATCCGGTCCTTGTTGTAAGAGCAAAGTCATCCATAGCCGAATCCCAAATAACACCCCAAAGATACTGATGCGAGAGACGCTCCAGCAGGTCTTTCTCTGGAGGTGGAGAGCCCTCCCGTCCGAGTTCTTCAGGATTGTGATGGGAATGCGTTTCAGCCATGCGTGCTTTCAGTAGGTGGAAGGGCCTGGAGGCCAGAGACACATCGGTGAGGATGGCTTGACTGGACTGTGGAATGCTAAAAGAGCAGAGCGTACAACTAAGAGGCCAAGGGGAGAAGCAGCCAGGCTGGGAAGAGCTCTGAATGCCGAGCACAGACATCTGAATTCCCTGCTAAAGAAAGGAGGTGTCTCTGGTACACGGGGGATGTTATAGATGTCCAGGGACTGACCGCCCTCATTCCCTCTGGTTGAAACCCCGGCCAGAGCCTCTAAACTACTCCTCCAGCTCCATTCCACCCTCCACACTAATGCGAAGGTGAAATTCCTCCAGCATGGAGTGTTTTCAGGAGGTCCTTCCTCTGTTGCCTCCAGGATCCACAGCAAACTTCTCTGTTTGGCCTTTTCATCTCTTCCCAGTTTGGTTCCAATCTATCTTTCCAGGCTTGTTCTCCATCACTCCCATTCACACACTGCAGAGAGGAATGTGCTAGTAAGTGTTTAACAATCAGCCTTCTCCAGGTGAGGAGAGACTATATAGAGGACTCAGTATGAAGTTTAATTTGCATCACCAATATTTTCTCCATCATGTTCTTAAGTGAAACAAGAAATCAACTTTTGATCTACAGCATTTATAGATTACCAAGGTGTAAATACTCACACTGAAAATTTAACAATCAGCTCTTGCCATCTAACAATCTTGATTTATGTTCTAGCCACATGGGGCTAATTACTCTTTCTCATTTCTTAATCCCCTCTCTTAACTCCTTTTTAAAAAATTCCATAGTATTAATATTTGCACTAGGATGATCATTTAGAGTCTACATCCCCAATCCTATCCCCATCGACCCATGTGATCAAGCAGTTGGTTTTTTTCTGTGTTTCCGCTCCCACAGTTCTTCCTCTGGATGTGAATAAAAGGGTTCTTCCTCATAAATTCCTCAGGACTGTCCTGGGTCATTGCATTGCTGCTAGTAGCAAAGTCAGTTACATTCAATCGTGCTACAATGTATCTGTCTCTGTGTACAATGTTCTCCTGGTTCTGCTCCTTTCACTCTGCATCACTTCCTGGAGGTCTTTCCAGTTCACATGGAATTCCTCCAGTTCATCATTCCTCTCAGCACAATAGTAATCCATCACCACCAGATACTACAATTTGTTCAGCCATTTCCCAATTGAAGGGCATCCCCTCATTTTCCAATTTTTTGCCACCACAAAGAGCACACCTATAAATAGTTTTCTACAAGTCTTCCTCTCTTAACTTCTGCTAGATAAGTGGCACATGGATGGAGCACTGGGCCTGAAGTCAAGAAGACTCAGCTTCCTGTGTTCAAATCTGGCCCCAGGTACTTCCTGGCATGAAGTCACTTCCTCTTTTTTGCCTCAGTTTCCTCATCTGTAAAGTGAGCTGGAGAAGGAAATGGCAAACCACTTGATATCTTTGCCAAGAAAACCCCAAATGGGGTCTCCAATAGTTAGATGCTACTGAAAAGACAACTGAACAGCAACTCTCTTAACTCCAGGTCTTTGCACAGAGTGTTCTCAACCCTGGAATGGACTCCTTCCTCTCCTTGACCTCCTAGAATCCTAGCTCCCTTCAAAGTTTTGTTCTAAGGCCACCTCCTACAGGAGGCCCTCCCTGATTCCCCCAGCTTTAGTGCCTTCTCTGTATCCCATCATTCCATCAGGAAAATGACCTAGTGTTTTGGTTACATATGCAGCACCTAGAAGCTCTGGATCGTTCCCCCAAATTGCCCTCCCCTGGTTGGTCAGTGCCCCCAGAATCTGACATCTGAGTTTCTAGGTATGATCCTGAGGGGTCACTGGGGTTTCTCCAGGTTACTCTCCACGATATTATCCCCAAGTTAAGGTTTTGCCAGGAGCATCTAACCAAGGCCATTTCCCCAATATCAGGTGGCCCACTTGATTTCTTGGCCTCCCTCTCTAATGTCATTACCCTAATAGGATTTCAACCATTTGATCTCTCTGATTTCACTGAAAACGCATTCACAGCCATTAGCTTTTACTGAGGGATATTTACTGAGAAGATATTGAGAGGCTCAAGATACCAAGCCTTGGAATCCCAGAGCAGCCACCATCTTGGTCCGTGGAAGAAGGGTTCTCACGCTTACAGGGGTTTCTACACACATCTTCCCTGGAGTTCATTTCTGGGGCGGCATGGCCAGTGGATGACCCGCTCCCGAGCTGGCAGGACCTGCTGGCTCCAAGTATGCACTGGCAGTGGACCCAGGCAGTGAGTAGAAAAGAATCAGAAGTGTCTGGGGAGGGGCCTGGCCTTGCCAATTGTCTGGGAAACCAAACGCTTTTAGCATGGAAGCTTCCAGGCACAGAGAACTTCAAGGAAGGGAGAGACACCAAGTGGGAGAAATGGATGTTTCTAGACTAAAAAAAAAACCAACAACAACAAACACACACACACACACACACACACACACACAACCTTTGCCCAGGAAAGCCCAGAATTCCCTGGGACAATAACAATAACCACTGACTGGAGGAATAAGGGAACAAATTGGGGTAGACAAAATGAATGGAATATTATGAGGCTGTAAGAAAAGATAGTTATGAGGATGAATAAATACGGATACATTTACTCAGTCTAGTGGATCCCAGGTGCTGAGCCCAGTTACATGCTTACGAAGGGGATCATTCAGGGAAAGTGGCTAAACAAATAAATCCCCAAATGTAGAATATGCAGATTAATAACAAAAGAAAGAAATGAATAAGGCAAGTAAGAACTTTTAAAGAAAAACCTCCAACGCCAAACGGATTTTCAAGTGAACCATCTCCAGCATTCGAAGGCCAAGTCATTCCAGGATTCCGTAAGCGATTTGTGGTAACAGACAAACGGCCTCCCAAATCTATGCCATGAAGACGGTCATGAAAAAGAAATAAGAGGAAGAGAAACCAGAGGAAGAAACTCCAGAGCATTCGTCCTAAGGAGCACTGATGGAAGATAACGAATTCGCAGCAAACAGGCCACAGCAACATCGTGGAAAGACCCAAAGTGGAAAGGAAGGTTACGAAAACCATCAGCCACAATAATAACATAAATAACACCCGATAATATGAATGGATGCCAAAATTCAGCCTCTTTGTGTTAAAAACATCAACGTCGTATGAAGAAGAAAAACCTTCCTTAGTATAGTTGATAACTAAAACCCAGAGCTGACATTATATAGGATGGAGCAAAGTTCGAGGCCTTTCTAATAAGATCAGAGATAAAACAAAGAGGCCCACTGCGGCCACTACTATTCAGCAGAGTCCTAAAAAGGTTTAGGTATAGAAAGAAGACACACACGAAAAAGAAAAGAAAAGAAAAGAAAAGAAAAGCAAAAAAGAAATCGAGGCGATAAACCCTGGCAAAAAAAAGAAAAGAAACAAAAGTGATCCCTTTTTGGTAGGTGACATGATTGCCTAGATCAGTGCTGGGTAAACTTTTTAAAGAGGGGCAGAAGGAAAGGAAATGCTCCTCTGTCAGTCTGTTTCTAAGGCAACTCTTTCAAAGTTTCACTGTATTGTATCCTATGCATTGTATTCGTCAGATTAGGAATAACATCACCTGGCCCGATAGAACATTTCAGGGGGCCGCATCTGGCCTGTGGGCTGTAGTTTGCCCATCACTGGGCTAGATAATGCTGATGGGCCAGCACAAAATGAACTGAAATGATAGATTCAGCAAAGCTGCAGGATATAATTTTCCTAAATCATTAACATTTCTTTAGATTCCTAAGAAGATCCAGGGAAAAGGACAGAAAAAGAATCTCCATGAAAAACAAATGCAGAATTGCAAAAGAATTGGGAGTCTTTTGAAAGAATTTAGCTACAAAACACGCTTTAAAGAAATAAAGATAGAGGGCAGCTCAGTGGATGGAGAGCCAGGCTTAGAGATGGGAGGTCCTGGTTTCAAATTTGGCCTCAGACACTTCCCAGCTGTGTGACCCTGGGCAAGTCACTTGACCCCCATTGTCTAGCCCTCACCACTCTTCTGCCTTGGAGCCAATACACAGTGTTGATTCCAAGATGGAAGGTGAGGGTTTCAAAAATAAATAAAGAAATAAAGGTAGAACTAGTTGGAGAAATATTGATTGCACATGGGTAGGCTGTGCCAGGATTCTTTAAAAAAATAACGATACTACCAAAGTAATCATCCTTATTCAGTGCCGTGACAAACTCCTGAAGGGTGTTGTAATGGATCCAGAAAAAAAAGAAAAACAAAATGTATCTGTAGTAGCAAAAAGCTAAAACTCTCCAGAGTTGTAATGAAAAAACTTTGACAAGAAAGGAGCTGAAAGGGGGCAGCCGGGTAGCTCAGTGGATGGAGAGTCAGGCCTAGAGACGGGAGGTCCTGGGTTCAAATCTGGCCTCAGACACTTCCCAGCTGGGTGACCCTGGGCAAGTCACTTGACCCCCATGGCCCACTCTTGCCACTTTTCTGCCTTGCAGGCAATACACAGAAGTTAAGGGTTAAAACAAACAAACAAACAAACAAATAAATAAACAAACAAACAAACAAACAAATAAATAAAGGAGGAAGAGAAGGGCAGCTGGGTAGCTCGGTGGATGGAGAGTCAGGCCTAGAGACGGGAGGTCCTGGTTTCAAATCCGGCCTCAGACACTTCCCAGCTGCGTGACCCTGGGCAAGTCACTTGACCCCCATTGCCTACCCTTACCAATCTTCTGCCTTGGAGCCAATACACAGAAGTTAAGGGTTTAAAAAAAATTAAAAAAAAGAAAGAGAGAAAGAGAGGAAGAAAGAGAGAAAGAAAGAGAGAAAGGAGCTGAAGAGTACCAAACCTCCAAGCAGACTGACTGCAAAGCTGGAACGTCCAGCGATCTTTTCTTGGTAAAAATAGAGATTGATCAGTGCACCGACTTAGGTTCGCACATACAGAACAAATGAATGCACCAGCATTCTAGAACACTAATTACTGGAGCAAGGACTCTCTTCAAAAACATTGCTGGGAAAATTGGAAAGCGGACGAGCAGAAATGAGGTATAATCAGCACCTCGTGCCATCTAACAAGCCCCACAAACGGGGAGTTTTCCATGGAAGAAATATGGGCTGTCAACAACCCTCTGAAGAAATGCACTCCGAAGCACTGATAATTAGGTAAAATCAGATTAAACCGAGTCTGAGGCTCTTCCTCAGATCCATCAGAGGAGCAAAATGAACAAACGAGGAAAATGGCGACTGATGGAGGGACTGTTGGAAAACAGGCGCACGAATGTCCTGCCGGAGCCCCGTCCGCCGGTCATTCACAGAGCAGTTTGGAAGTCGCCCCTCAAGCCACAAAAATATGGGCCCTTTGATGCAGTCCTGCCAGCACCAGGCCGATTTCCCAAAAATATCAGAGAAAGGCGAAAAGAACCCACGTGGAAAAACAAAACAAAGCGGGCTCAGCGTGAGGGCGAAAGGAAAGGATTCGTAGCGTAGCAGAAACCTGGAAGCGAAGGCGAGGCCCGACTCCTGGGGAATGGCGGAACAAACCGTGGGTTGCGTGGAACGGAATGTAATTGTGCCATAAAGTACCCTGGCCTGTAAGAGGGAGTTAGCAGGGGCCAACTAGGTGGTTCCGTGGATCGAGAGCCAGGCCTCGAGATGGGAGTTTCTGGGTTCAAATCTGGCCTCAGACACTTCCTAGCCGGGTGACCCTGGGCAAGTCACTCGCCCCCATTGCCCAGCCCTGACCGCTCTTCTGCTTTAGAACCAATACACAATAGGGATTCTAAGATGGGATTTAATTTTAAAGATCGAGTCATCAAAAGGAGAAAAGAGAAATTTGTAGGATTTTAGAACTCCGTTTAAGACAATGCAAATCGTGACTGTATCTACCTGCTGACCCCAAGGCAATGGGTTCAAAATACAGGATGCAACAGACGGGTCTGGAAATGGCCAACGAGGGAAGCTGCCCTTTGGGCTGGGCACATTTATTTGTTTTTCTCTCTTCCCTTCCATCTTGTCTTAGAATCAATACTGTGTGTTGGGAGGATGGAGGGAAAATAAAGATGTGTGAATTTTTTTTTAAATTTTTTTAACTCCTCCCCTTCCATCTTGGAGTCAATACTGTGCATTGGCTCCAAGGCAGAAGAGTGGTCAGGGTAGGCCATGGGGGTCAAGTGACCTGCCCAGGGTCACACAGCTGGGAAGTGTCTGAGGCCGGATTTGAACCTAGGATCTCCCGTCTCTAGGCCTGGCTCTCCATCCACAGAGCTGCCCAGCTGCCCCAAGATGCGTGAATTTTAACAATTAAATAAGCTCTTTTTAAACCACGAGAACTGTGAATGGTGCAAACCTCAGAACAACCTCGTCATCGCCGTCAGCCCGGAGGAGAGCAAGCCGGGTAGAGTGGAGCTACAGAGGACACTGGAGCGGAGCAGCAGAAGCTGTGCCCAGGATCCGGGCCGAGTGTCCGTGGAGCCCTGCCGCCTTTCCACGCGGACAAAGCGGTCTGGGCTGCAAAGGCGGCCAATCGCCCGCCTCCGCAGGGTCCTCGAGGCAGCCAAGGGATGCGGCCACATTCAGAAACAGCCCAACCACAGACCAAACCCCCAACAAGTCCCTTCTCCGAGGCTTCCACAGGTAAGAAGCTGCTGGGACTTGCTTCGCTCAGGCTCCTGGGCCCCAGCCAAGGCTCTCCGTTTGACAGGTTCCCAGACGCTGTTCGGGAATGACGGGCCTGTGGAAGCCAGGCTGCCTCCGAAGAAGGTGCTAGAAATAAAGCGGCTCCTTCTGGGGACCCCGAGGCCCCCCGAGGCCCCCCGAGGCCCCCCGAGGCAGGCAAAGGACAAACTCGGAAAGCTGCCACTTTCATCCTTCCCAAAGTCCTCCAGGCATTGGTGTGAAGTATGGCCTCCCCCCGCCCCCACCTGCATTCTCCTTTGTTTCTCATTTCAGCTTTTAAAGTGGGAAGAGAGGCGACGTGAGTATTCGGGGCTCGTTGTCTGGGACCCAAACCTCCCCCCGAGAAGCTGGACAGGAGTGACGCGGAGGGTCCCCGAAGCCCACCATCTCTGTAGTCCAATCTCCACGCCAGCCCGGAGACCTTCTCCCTACAAAACTATGCCTGAGAAGTGGTCAACCCAAGGGGCAGCTCAGTGGATGGAGAGCCAGGCCTAGAGACAGGAGTCCTGAGTTCAAATCCGGCCTCAGCCACTTCCCAGCTGGGTGACCCTGGGCAAGTCACTTAACCCCCATGGCCCACCCTGACCACTCTTCTGCCTTGGAGCCAACACACAGAAGTGAAGGGTTTAAAAAAATGAAAGAAGAAGAAGTGGCCAGCCGGAAGGGGGATGTCACACCCCAATTTTGTGCACGGCTGACCATGAAGAGCCCCCGTGCTAGAAGGTCCGCGTCTGCTCCATCTCAGCCCTCTGAGTCTAGGCAGGCAGCCGATGGCCCGACGGACCGGGTGCCGGACCCGGAGTCGGGCCAGCCTGACTTAAAACCCATCCTCAGACACTGCCTGGCTCTGTGACCCCAACAAGGGAGTTCACTCTTGTTCGCCTCAGTTTCCTGGACCGTCAGTGGAGCTCAGAACATCAGCCGCCTCTCGGGGCTGAGGGGAGGCGGGGTGGAGTCCTGGGCTCAGAGGCTGGCACGCGGCGGGGCTGTAGGAACGCTCGTTCCCTTCCTCAGTCCGAGCACCGGGAGGCCAATCCCTCCTCCCCCTGGAAGCCTTCCTACACAGCCCCGCTTCCTTCAGCGGCTCTGCGTCGGCCCAGCCTTGCGGCCGCTGGCCAGCCTCCTCTGGACGCTCTCCGGCTCATCACAAGCTTCCAAAGATGGCGGGTCCACGACGAGCCGGTCCGACGCACCAACCTCCGGGGCTGCCGGGTTCCGGGAACTTCAGGCGGCCTCAGAAGCCGGGAGGGCAGAGGAAGGCCGCGGCCACGGGCTCTCCCCACACCTGTAGGCAGCCAGTGGGAGTGATGGGAAGAGCTGCAGACCCCGCCTGGGAGCACCCCGGAGGGAAGCTCGGAGGGGGCAGCTGGGGCTCGGGCCGGGCGGCAGAGCCGAGGAGATGCCCCGATTTGGAGCGGGCGAGCCTCCTCCCGCCGGGCGGCCTCTCGCCATTCCAGGATCTCCACTGCGGCTCTGGGTCGTGAACGTCCCTCTGCCTACGGCTGATTTGGAGGCGCCAGAACTGCCGGTTCTGACCCTGTTCCGTCCCGTTCCGAGCCTTCCTCTTGGAGGAGGCGTCCACGCGGGATGTCCTTCCCCCCCTCCCGCCCCTGCCCTGCCCCAAAGGGCTGAAAAATCCGGTGGCTGCTCGGGTGAGGGGGGGTTCGAAGCGAACTCTCAGGAAGGCCTGAATCCATTTGGGGGAAACTAAGGCAGAGAGGAGGAAGGCAAGAACGTGGGAGCTTTCGGCACCGGCCTCAGAGCCATTTCTCGCCGCAGGCTGTAGTGGGAGGCTCCGGTGTCACCTTGACCAAAGTGAAGTTCCCAAGCAGCAAGTTATGGGTAAGTTGTGAAGCCGGCGGGCAATGGATGCCGTTCGGCGGAGGTTTCTGGAGGAAATAAAGGCCGCCCCGGCAGAGACACTGACAACGGTATAAAATATGGCCGTCCAAACAGAAACAGTTCCTGAAAATTGGAAAGCGGCTGATGCGGTGCCTCATTTTTTCTAAGAGCTCCGGGAGATCCCGGATGATAAACATTGAACTCCGCCCGGGGACTGGAGGGAGCTGACGGGAAGCTCCAGCGAGGCTTGGCTGGGGAGGGCCGAAGGGCAGAGAGAGGGCAGAAGTCGGGGCTCGAGCCTCGGGCGGCAGAGGCGTGGCGTCTCCTCTGAAGTTCCAGCAGAGATCGGCCACGGGAGCCCCTTCCCCCTTCCGTGGACCTTCACCTCTCACTTAAGCCAGGGACGGCCACGCGGGATTCGACATTTTTAGACAAATGCTGTTGCTTTCACTGGGCAGCCACGGAAATGAAAGGGGAGCCGTATTGCTAGGAGGCATCCGCGAAAAGGGAAGTCTTGACCCCCGTCGCCCCCACTTCCATCCCTGCGCTAAAGCCTTCGAAGGGACCTCGGAGAGGATGGAGTCCGATGGCTCCATTCTATGGATGAGATCATTAAGGGCCAGAAGAGGGCTGTGACTCCCCCAAGGTTTGAATCCAGGCCGCCCGCCTCCAAACGCAGGGCTCGTGCCATGGCACCACACTGGCTTTCGCCCTTCTCTGTGGGCTACGGAGCCCCCCGGAGCTTTGTTTCCCCAAATCATCTGCTCGAGTGGCCGAGGGATCCCCGCAGCAGACAGCCTGCCTCTGGCCGCCGCCGCGCCCACGTTCACAGGTTTCCTGGATGCTCGAGATTCTTTCCATTTTCCCTTAATCCAAGGAATGTCTGTGGCAGACCCGGGGCGAATCGGGGAATCGGGGCACGGGCCCACGGCACGGAGGACGGTCTAAGGGGCGGAAGAGCCGGCAGGAGGCTCCCTCAGGCTTTGGGGCTGAGCCCTGCGCTGTGAGCCCCCTGCGGCCCTCCGGGACCCTCTCGGACAAGGTGTGCTCCTCAAGGGAGGCCGGCCGCTCGGGCTCGCCAGTGCGCGGAACAGGAAATCTACCACCTGGCCTGGGACACGTGGGTGGGGGTGGGGGGCGAGAACCGGTGACTGGAAGAGGGGATCGTGCTCAGTGACGGGGAGGGTCTCCCCCACACTCAGCCCGAGGCCCCCCGAGCTTCTGGCCTTTCAGGGGAGCCTAATGGCGAAGACTCTGAGGCGTCCGGATCCCGTAGGCTAATGACCGGTCAAGCTGCCCAGAGCCTTCAAAGGCATCGATTATCTCTTCGGCAGAGCCACGGGCCCACGGGGTGAAGCAAGCGAGGCCCTGCCCCCACTCTTCCACCCACCAGCATCGGAGATTCTCCTCCGGAAGCATCCCGAGGTTTCTCGAGGGGAGGCTTCGGGGGGTGAAAATGGGAAAATTCCAGCAAGCCGGTTCTGGGGAACTGATGAGGCGCCTCCTCTCCGGGCCCACTTTGGGGCCGTTTCTGTTTTTTTTGAAACCGAAGTCAACCTCCTTTAGTAGTGAACTCATCCAGGGCCGTGCGTGTGTGCGTGTGTGCATGTGTGTGCACCGGCACTAGAGCGTGTCTGGGAGTGCACACGTACGTGCGGCAGGTATGGCCGCAAGCATCAAAGGCGGCTTCCAGTAGCCTCGACATTCATCCAGGAAAAAGGCAGCCGGGCCAGCAGGACGGAGCCCCTCCCAGAGGGCGGCAGGCGCTTCCCTGGGCAGACCCGGCAAAGCTGGACTCTCCGGAATAAAGCGACGGAAGCCAACCCTGCCGGAGCCGCGCCCGCCTTTCCTCCTCGCACTTGCGCACTCTCACGCGCAACAACAACCCCCCTTCTCGGAAGCTCTCGGCGGGGCACCAGCCTGGGCCGGCCGGCGGACACAGGAGGAGATTTGTGCCCGGGAGGCCCCGCATGAATTAGATTCTGGGGAAACAGACCACAAACAGCCAAATCCATGAACTACTTTGCACTTTGGCCTCCTTCCTGGCCTTTGGCGCGGGGGACGGCCGAACTGTCGGGAAGGAAGCCCCCTTTTCTTTTGCAATGTCTGCCCTTCTCCAGCTCCGGGTGCCCCGCGCCCAGGGGCCCACACGGTGGGGAGCGGCTCCAGTTTGACCCCAGTGGATTTACGCAAAGCTCATTCCCTTCATTCCACCAAAACCCAGCCTTCATTATCTCGGTGCCGGAGGGATTCTGTGGTACACCGGCAAGGATCGGGCCACAAAATGTGGCTTTAGGAAAAGAGGCTCTTCCAGGCTTGGGGCTGGGAGCTGGAAGGGACACTGTCGATCCTCTGGGTGAACCCCTTCATGGTACAGATGAGGAAACTGAGTCCCGGGGAAAAAGAGACAACCTCAAGGTCGCACAGAGAGGCAGTGGCGGAGCTGAGATTTGAACCCGGGTCTCCTGGCTGAAATGAGTGAACTTTTCAGTGGCTTGGCTGAAACTCCACCAGCATTTCTATTTGTGCGGCCTCTCAGGGGTCCATCACCCCAGCTTTGTCAGGAATGCCCTTTGGAGGAGGTTGGAGGCGTCCCCTCGTGTAGAGAGGAGCCGGGCTCCCAGCCGTCCCTGGCTGATAAGGAGGACACGTGGGGAGTCTTGAATAAAAGCGACAAGAAGGGAGGAGACCCAATTACGGTCATTTAATTAACAAATATTTATCTATTTATTAGAAATAAAGTTTGAGGAACCAGGTTCAAATCCTGACTCTGCTTCTTGGTGGTGACTTATTTCCCTTCTGGCCTCAGTTTCCTCATCTGTAAAATGAGGGCATTGGAGCTATGAAGGCCCGCTCCGAACCAGGGATCCCCTGGATTATACAGCATTTAGGGGCTGAGGTCAGTGCTGGAGAATAACAGAACATGGAGGAGTAGAAAGCGCCCTGGACTTGGAATGAAGGTCCCATGTAGTGTCTACATGATCTCTCCCACCCTCAGCTCCACCCCCAATAGGATGAAGGGCTTGGCCTCTCCCCCTCCCCCTCCCGGTATGGAGGGCTCAAAGTCCCAAACAAAACCCCAGAAAATGCCGTGGAGTGAATGGGATGAGCAGGGCCTGTCCAGAGGCCCAGAGCAGGGGAGAAATCAGACCGATGGGGAGGGGAATCTGGGCCCAGGTCAGGGAGGCCCCGGCCTGGGTGTGGGGAGAGCCCTGGGCCCCAGGAGGCCAGAGGCCGGATTCCACGGGTGTGGGAGTGCGTGGGAGCCTGCCGGCTCGGGGGTTGGGCCCAGCAGCCTCTCTTAGGGCTTCTCGTCCTCAAGCACCTCAAGCACCGGTACCGAAGATGGGGCTGGGAGCCGGCCCCTCCCTTTCTTCCTCTTCTCCTGGCGGGGGCGTTATTAGGGGGCAAACGGAGCCTCGGGGTTCCTCTCCCCAGCCTGAGGCGTTGCCCTGGTTCTCGTTCTCGGGGCGGCCGGCAGAGGGGAGCCCCGCATGGGGCTTTGTGGGTGCCCGGCCGGGCGGCGTGGCTCTCCCCACTCCGCAGCCCGGCTGGGGCTCCATAAAAAGCTCGCCTCGCGGCCCGGCCCTCCCAATCAAGGGAGAAAGGCTTTTTATTGTCCGCCCTAATGGCCGCTCGGCCCCATACTTTTAATGTGAAGATTAAATATTTATAAATTCCGAGTCAATACTAGCTCCCGAGCAGGCCTCGCCGAGCGCCGGCCACGCGGCCCGGCTTCCCTTAAATGAAGTCAAAGGTCGCCCGATCAAACAATGGGCGCGGAGCCCCTCCAGAGTGCATCTGGCGTCATTAGCGCGGAGGAGGACCATGATTCCGGGGACGCTCCTCCGCCCTCAAGGAAGCTAAATCATACCCTGCCGAAGTTTCCTTTGTCTCTGTGCAGCTCCGGCCCACAAAGGCGCTGCCCAATACCGGGCCGCCACCCCAGCTGCCTCCCCCAGGGGCGGGGGAGGGGGCGCAGCACGCCATGGCGAAGACCCCGAGTCCCTCCGAGCTTCCTTCCGGGGAGGAGGGGGCCCATGCGGGCGCCCCTGGGCCCACTGGCCAGGGTGGGGGCGGCGTGGCGAGATTTCCCACTCCTCCGCAAACACAGCAAACCTGCTTCCTGGCCGCCGTCCCTTTCCAGGCTCAGCCAGTCAATAAGCATTTAGTAAGCCCCGACGGTGTACCGGCTCTGCTGGGGATAAGGGAAGGGAAAAGAGTCCCTGCCTTCAAGGAGGAGGCACCGGGCCACATGCTGAACGTGCAGAAGGCAGGCGGCGGAATCCAAGGCTTGGGCGGATCGGATTCAAATTCATATCCCCAAAGCTCTCCGGGAGCCTCTCCATCACCAGGGCCTACGAAGACAAAAGCCGAGGCCCGGCCGCCTGGAGGACCTTCCGTGGCAGGGGAGGGACAGAGCGACGGGGCACCCACTAAGCCAGCATCCCTCCCGGCTCACCGTGTACTTCAGGGCCCCTTCCCGGGGCAGGAGCCTTCATTTCTGCCTTCGTAGTTCCCACCGTGAGCACCTCGTAGGTGCTTAATAAGTGCCTGTGGATTCGACAGACTTCCACAAATGCCCAGGGCTGCGCAGATGAAGCAATTTCTGCAGGGAAAGGAGCCCCTTCCAGGGGCGGGAGGAACGGATTGAGAGGAAGTTCATGGCCAAGGTGGCACCTGGGTTGTAGTGCTGTTCCCACCCCCTCCCCATTTTATAGATGAGGAAACTGAGTCACAGGAAAGTTAAGTGCTCTGTCACAGTGTCCCCGAGAGGGGCTTTGGAGGAAGTGGGAATTTCCAAGAGGCAGAGAGGAGGCCTCGGGCAGGCATTCCTATCATGGTGATTATTAAGTTTATTTATTTTTATTAATTCATTAATCTAGAATATTCCATGACTGGTGTTCTTCCTCTCCCCCCTCCCTGAGCCAATGAGCAGTTCCACTGGGTTTTACACTGTATCCTTGTACAAGAGCCATTTCCATATTATTCATATTTGCAATAGTGATCCTTTAGTTGACATCCCCAATCCTATCCCCATGGAACCATGTGATCCAGCCCATGTTTTTCTGCTGCCTTTCTGCTCCCACAGTTCTTTCTCTGGATGCAGAGGGTTTGCCTCCAGGCCACAGGAGGGCCATGAAATGTCAGCAGTTGGCCAGTTCATTGGAATCTGTGACTGCTAAGATTAATGTAGCCCAGCCCAAGAGGCCGCCCATCAGTCAGGTGGCCAATAAGCATTTACTAAGCTCCTACTGTGTACCAGGCAGGTGCTCAGGGTTGGGAGGAACACAGGGAGAACAAGCGAGTGCCGCAGGAAGTCACCAGAAACACGGAGGCTATCGGGAGGGTCCTCCGTCCTCCCTTCGGCGGGGTCCCTCCTTGCTGCGCGGCTAATGTGCCATCGAGCCGCAGACGGTCATGGCCAGACTTCCCCTGCTGGCTGGAGGATGGGAGGCAGGGCAGGGAGGGCGGGCCTCCATTTAATGCTGGCTATTGTTCCAGTCCCAGGGTTTCTGCAGGTCCCCCGGACAAACAAGACAACCCTTCCTGGAGCAGGAAAACCATGGATAACAATTCCTCCTTCTGTTAATGCTCGGGTCGGGATCGGCGAGGTGCGCCAGGCTTTTCTCTAGGGAGAAGGCACAGAAACCGAGCCTGCTCCGGCTGCTCGAAGGCCATTCCTTTCCTTGTCTGTGCTGGGCCTTGGACCGAGCCTACAACCCCTGGGCTGTCCCAGGCCCTCCCGTATGTGGAAGGAACCCGGCCTCGTCTCCGAGCTGGAGCTGCTCTGGGAGCCAGAAGGAAAGCTCGCGGCGCCCGGGGCTCAGGGCTGGAAGCCGACTGTACCATCTTCGCCAAACCTGGCATGCCGGAGGCTAAAAGGAGCTCCGGGGCCGTCCTGGAGACCCCAGCCTGGAGAAAGCCTCCTAGCGGGCTCCTTATTCCTCGCTGCCTCCCTGTTGGCCTGGGACCTCCCGAGCCTCAAGAGTCTTATTTATAATCCCCAGAGTTTGGCTCAGCGGCTGCCCGGAGTAAGTGACTTAAAAACGCTGCTCGGGGCCAGCGGGTGGATTGAGAACTAGGCCCAGAGGCAGGAGGTCCTGGGTTCAAGTCCCAGGTGTGACCCTGGACAAGTCAAAGGACCCGTCGCCAGGCCCTTACAGCTGTCCTGCCTTACATACATCGTGTTGAGTCTCAGGCAGAAGGGAAGGGTTTAGAAGAACTCCCGCCCGGGCTCTGCCTCTCCCTCCCTGTGGCGGGCCGGAGAGAAGAGGCGGAAGGGCTTCCTTGGGACAGAGACGGCTCGCCCCACTTCTCCCTGTCCGCCTCGCTCCGCGGCCTTCTGTAGCTGCCCTCCACACCGAGGGAGGCCCGCGTCCTGGGCCACGGGCGGATGGAAGGGGCTCCCCAAAGCGAGTGCCAGCCCAAACGAGACACTTAGTTAGCCCTGTGCCGGGCCCCCGCAAACAGCTCTTAGTGTGCCATGAGACAGAATAGAGCCATCCCGGGGCTCCTTTGTTCCTGCCGCTTCCATTTTCCGGATGAGAAAACCGAGGCAGACAGGCTAGGTGACCTACCCAAGGCCCTACGGCCAGCGTCTGAGGCTGGATTTGAACTCGGCTCTTCCCGACCCCAGGCCCGGGGCTCTCTCTCTCCACTTGGCCCACTTTCTGAGATGACGACAGCAGCTGCCGCCTCCCCTTGGCAACGAGCTGCGTCTCCACTGTCTCATCTCGGCCCCGTGACACGGGAAGGGGGTGACCCTAGGACCGGGGCCCGGGGCCCAGCCAGGGCTGACCGCGCGGCTCCGCCAGGCTCCCTCTTCCCAGGTCCCATTCCACGGCGAGGGGCTCACACAATCCTAGGCACTGAGCACGAGCCCCGAACGAATGGGCTCCTGCCCCAGCCCGGGCCAGGCCGTAGAGCCCAGCTCGCTCCTTGGGGTCACCGGGGAGCCCTCCCAGCCCGGCTCACAGCTGGGCCTCCTTCCTGGCGTCATTAACCTCTGACAGCCGCCATGTGTGAGGCTCTGGGCCGCGGGGGGACCCCGAAGGAAACACGAGGCCGCCCGCCATCTTGGAGGGGGGCCGAGCGATGCCCAGAGGGGGCTGCGAGTGGGACGGACGCCTCCGAGACGTCTCCTGGGGAGGGGCTCGCCTTGCTGGCTGCAGTCCCGGCGGCCTTCCCAGAGGCGGGAGGGCAGAAGAAGGGACCGAGGGGGAGGCCTCGGCCTCGAGCGGGTCAGGCCTGGCCCTGCTGCATGGACAGAATGCGGAGGAGGCTGGCCGGCAGCAGCAGGCCCCCGTCTCCAGCAGAGCTTCCAGAAGAGGCGGCAGGGAGAAGGCAGCGCTGGGTTCGAGGCCAGGAGAACGTCGTAGCCCCTGGTACAGGAGAGCGGCTCCCTCCTCCTGGACGGTCTGCGGGCAGAGGCTGGTGACTGTCTGTCTGTCTGTCTGTCTGTCTGTCTGTCTGTCTGTCCGTCGGGGGGGAGGCCATTAGGGTCGCCATGGAGAGTCCCGGAGTCAGGAAGACGTGAGCTCCAGCCCGGCCTCAGTTTCCTTGTCTGTCCGGCCCTTCCCTCCAGGGTGCCTGTGAGGAGGACAAGATGCTCTTCGTCGCTCGGCTCCGTCTGCGCTTTGTTTGAGGCTCTCGAGGGATGAAGACGTTTTCTGGCTCCGAAGCCCGCCGATTCTCGGGTTCTGAGGCGGCCGAGCTTCCGGCGCTTCCCGGTGACGCGGCCTCGGGGCCGGGCACTTACCCTTGTTGAGACTCAGTTTCCTCTTCTGTCAAACGGGGACAATGACGGGCCCTGCTTCCCAAGACGGCCCCGAAGAGCTCCGGCTGGGCCAGTCCCGCCCTCCCGGCCGCTGCCTCTGGGTCTGCGGTCAGCGCGAGCCTCGGCGGGCCTCGGTGTCTCCATTTGTGAACGGCGGTCGGGCCGATGGTTTCTGCTGCCGCTCCCACTCCGGCCCCGTCATTGGGGCTCCTGAGGAGCGGCAGCACCTCCTCTGCGCCTCTTACAGCGAAGGCGACGTTTCCGGCCCCAGAGGCCGTCCCGGGCTCCGGAGGGGCCGAGTGTGTCCACGTACGGGCCGGATCGGGGGGCTCTGAACAGGCCGCGGCAGGACGGGGGTCACTTGTTTGTGGGCACGAAGACCAGGAACTTACGGACGCGTGTTGGGGGTCTCCTCCGGCAAAGCCTTGTGGGAAGCCGCCTGGACCGCGGGAGGCCGAGAAAGCCCGCAGATTCCTGAGCTTGGAGCCGCCCCATTCCTGGGCTTAGGAAGCCTGGCTGGGCCCAGGGGATGGGATGGGGGGGAGCCGGGGGAGGCAGAGGGCCCGATGGGGCTGAAAGAGCCATCCAGAAGGGAGGTGGTGGAGGGGTCTGGGGGGGCCGTAAGAGAAGGCACGAAGCTCAGGACCCGAAGGAGACGGCGGGGGAGGCCCACCTGGAGACGTGGGTGGGGAGCATTCAAGATGGCGGGAGGGGCCTGGGGAGGGTTGGGGCGCCAGCTTTCCCTCGGTCGCCAGAGCTTGCCACAAGGGAGGCCTGGAGGATGTCAGGGATCCCCTTTGGGGTGTCGGGCCCCAGGCCTGGCTTCTGCGAGGGCTCCCCGCGGGGCTCCCGCCAGGCTGGCTCTCGCCCCTCTAGACTATAAACTCCTGGAAGGCAAGGTGGGCTGTGGGGGCCCCCCGGGCCGGCCAGGCACGCGGCAGGGGCTTAATGAATACCCCGTCCCAGCCCATAAATCACGAGGCCTGGCAAGCACTTCCGTGATGACGGCTCCGCCATGAGGGCTGAAATGCTGCTGTTAATAGTGATAAATTGATAAAGAGATATCGATCGGGAGCCGGGCTGCGTGAGCTGCACATCTCAGGCGGGCCGGCGGGGGGGGGGGCCTCCGTCCCCACAAACCTGGACTGGGGGGAGCTCGTAACCGTGGCGATGGAGATGGGGATGGATCTGGATCGATTTACTTAGTGCTTCTCAGGAGCTGGAAAGCACTTCCTCCTGGGGCTGCTGGAGGGGGCCTGAAGCCCCCGCAGAGAGTCCCGAGGAGGGGGATCGATCCCATTAGGAGCGGGGAGGCAGCCCGGGGGGGCAGAAGCCACAGGTAGCTCTCTGCTTCCTGGGGCGAAGGGGAAACCTTTAAGGGGGGCTCTCAGAAACGGCTCCCCCCGGCCTCCCGCCGGAGCCCCGAACCCTCCGGGGAGACGTCCTGGAACAGCAGGGCCGGGCCAGCCCACTCCGGCCTCCCCGGCAGGGCTTGGCCACTCACGGGGGCTGGGTTCGGCCAGCCTCAGTTTCCTCCCAGCCTGAATGGAAGCTGGACGGGATGGAGGCCGTCCTCGTTTCCTCTCAGCTGTCCGGACCGGACTCGATAGGATGTTGAGCCCTCCGAGGGGTTCATGACAGCATCTCTGCGATGTCAGGCGTGATGGCCATTCCGGGGGGCTTCGTCTTGTGCGTGGCCGGACCCTCTGGGCCGGGGGAAGCTCCTGACTCCCCCTCAGGAGCCTGTTTTTCAAGTGTCTAAAATCAACCGTCCTCCATTGCAAAGGAAGCCCATTGTAGAGAAATGGAAATCGGGCGTCGGCCTCCAGGCGGCACCGCAGGGCGCTGAGATCCTTGTGATCCTCTTCGGGCACCTCGCCGTCTCCTCGTCCCCCTCCCACCCCGGCCCCTCCCGGACGCCCTGCAGGGCCTCTGCCTGTCCTTCCAGCTCCAGAGCCCGAGCCCGGGCGTGGCAAAGGATGGAGGGACCCGAGTCTGCCGAGGCAGCCTTCGCCCTTTGGAGGTGGGGGGTCTCCGCGTGCCCCCGAGGCGCCGAGAAGCACCATCCAGCAGATGGGCGCGTCTCGCCCCTTCCCTGCTGTCCGGCTCGACCTTGCCTGGCTGCTCAGAGCACTGCCTTCGGCCTTCGCCACGAGCGGACCCTTGGGATGCGCCCACACTGGAGTGGCCGACAGCGCCGTGGCGGCCGTCACGGTGCTCCGCTTGGACCAGCAACGCAGCGGAAGCCCCTGGGCGCGGACTGGTGCTGGGCAGCCTCCATCGATGGGTGGCCAGAAGCTAGCTGGGCGGCTCCTTTTCGCGTTTGCATTAAAAAGATGGATCTATTAGACTGGATTTGGTCCCGAGTGTGGCCCGGCCTATTTGCTGTCCTGTGACCAAGAAGTGGATGGCCGAGGCCCTTCTGGAACTAGCGGCTCCGCTCTGTTCGACTTCACTTCACCTTGCAGTTGATTTTCTTTTCTTTTTCAAACCCTTCCCTTTTGTCTCGGAGTCAATACTGTGAACTGGTTCCAAGGCAGAAGAGTGGTAAGGGTGGGCACTCGGGGTTAAATGACTTGCCCAGGGTCACCCAGCTGGGAAGTGTCTGAGGCCAGATTTGAACCCGGGACCTCCCATCTCTGGGCCTGACTCTCCATCCACTGAGCCACCTACTTTAGTATTTCTAAGTGTACCCTTTGGGCCCCTGACTGTGCCAACACTGAAAAGAAACAACCCCTTCCCTCATGGAGCACACATTCTACTAGGAGGATGGAGCGGCCTGAAGAGGGGGTGAATGCTGGCATCTGAAGGAAGGTGGGGAAGAGCGAGAAGGGAAGAAGCTTTCATGTATCCCCCGCTGTGTCTGGGAGGGAGGCGCTATTATTATCCCCTCTTTATGGCTGAGGAGAAACTGAGGCAGACAGAGGTTAAGTGACATGCCCAGGATGTCTTGTCCGGCAGCACAGTGGCAGCACCAGTGACAGAGCTTGGGCCGAACCTGGGTTCCGCAAGTCCAGATCCAGCGTTCTCCGTCCACAGCACACGGCCTCTGCTTCTGGCCCATCGGCCCCGGTGCTCTGCCAACTTCCACTCTATGGTCAGTGACCCAGAGGCTCTTCCTGTCTGAGCTCGACCCCCCTTATCTCACCAAGGGAGAAACTGAGGCTCAGGAAGGGGATAAGACCTGCCCCAAGTGACCAAGACATCCAGCGCCTCGCGGAGGCCAATTCCCATTTTTAACCCGTCCACAATGGACGGCCGAGGCCTCGGGCCTCTCCGCGTCTTGAAAGAAAGTTCGGCTTTGCACTAGTGGCAGAAACAGCGGAAATCCGGCAGAAAGAAGGGAAGGCTCGGCCGAAGAGGAGAAGCCGGGACTCTCCTCACTCTTGAACGAATTCTTTTCCAAAATAACTTTGATCCGTCCCCAAATAACGAAAGCCGCCTGGATTCCGGGGGAGGCCGGCGGAGTTGTGGGAACTCAGAAGGAGAAGGAAGCTTCCTGCGTGGCCGCTGCCGCCGACTTCTTGCTCGACTCCTCCCAAAACTCCGAATCGACGCGGATCCTTGAAGAAATGGCACGCGTCCCCCGGGAACCCTCCAAAGCCCTTTCCCTGGCTCGGCTCCCTCTGGCCAAGCGTCCCCCCCAGTAAAGACAACATGGGTGAGCGATGGGCCTGGTCCAGAGAGTCTCCCCGAGCCCCAGAAAACAGCCGGCCGTGCCAACCAGGAACAGTTAAGTGAAGGCCAAAATGCTTCGCTCTTTTCCTCCCGAGCAGCGCTTGAGGGAAGGACCCTGGTCATGCCGGATGCGCCTTCAGAAAGGGTGTGTTGGCTCATACACAAGCATGGAGCACGGTTGGAGGAAGCCTGGTTCTGGAGACAAGCTTGGGGCCCTCAGGAGCATGGCGTCATCTTCTAAGAGAGATCCAGGCCCCTCCCGCCCTGCCCTCTTCTCCAGTCGGCCACGTCCAGGAGCGCGCCAGCAGGACCCTAGAGGGAGCAAGCAGAGCTTGGGAGACCGAATCCTTCTGAGCGGAATCTCATCGTGCTTGGGCTTTGCTGCAACTAGCCACGACGGATCCACTGCAAACAGAACCCCATCCCGTAGAGGGGGCCTCTCTTGCTCTTGGATTCTGTGCTCGGCGTCCTCCGTGGGCACGGCTGTCGAGCAGACGTCGTCCCGCGATGCCGTGGCCGTTGTTCATCGTCCCTGGATAGTCGAGCCTCGCTAATCCATCTGTGATTATTCTTAGGAGGAAATTTGGCGCAGTCTAGGCATGCGACTCGAGGCACCCTTTTGAAAAAGAGCCCCAACACAGCCCCAGACGCTTCGCCTCTCCTGCTATAGCAGAAAGGCCGATGGATTTGTAGGTAGAAGATGCAGGTTCAAGTCCTGTCGGACTTTGGACAAGCCACTTAATTTCTCCGGGCCTCAGTTTCCTCACCTGGAAAAGGAGGGGGTTGGACCAGGTAGCCTCTGAGGCTCCTCCCACCTCTGAATGGAAGATGCTGCCATCTGGTCCACATCAGCCTCTGCTGCCACTTCCCTCCCTCTGTTCTAGACATCCCAAGACCGGGATCCCCGGTCCATTTGCACTTAGAATTTCTTGTTGGGGCACAGCTTTCCGGGTCTGTGAACGAGTGCTCTGAAGTGTAGCTGGCTCCATCTCCTGCGCCCCACTCCTTCCCTGCCGCAGATCTTGTCACCCGCCCTGTCTCCGTAGCACCCCCCCCCCCCGCTTTTCATTCTGGGAATAGTAATCAAATTAATAGTACTGTCATTCCTGGAAATTGCAAGACAGTGAAGTGTGCGGTGGCTCCCTTCATTTGCCCAGTGACGGCCCAGACCAAGGCTCCCTTCTTTCCCCCCTGCCTCACCCCACGAGGAACCCAGAATCCAGGACCTGGAGCCGGAAGGGCCCTGAAATGCCAACTCACCCCCCGCCCTCAGCTGCCAGATGGGAAATGAGGCTCTGTTCGAGGACAAGGACCGACACCTGTATTTGGGCCCTTTATTGTCAAGACCAGTGTCTGGCACGTAGGTGCAGAATCATTTTTTTCTCTCACTGGAGGCTGATCAATCAATAGACACCCATTTATTAAGTGCCTGCTAAGTGCTCGGCGATAAGATACAAAACCAAGAGGGAAACACTCAACCGGTTCCCAGGCGCATCGAGCGCTTGGATCTGCGGCTCCTCTCGGTCACTTGTGGGCCTCTAACGCTGTGTTCTGCCGTCAGGAATCAGGTGCAAAACAGAGCCTCCTCCCTCCTCCATTCCCCTTCTGGTCGGCCCTCCAGTGAGCCTAGAGGATTCTGGAGCCGTGAGGAAGGCGGTATGTGGGCCAGTAGAGACCGCCGTGTCCTCTCCATCACCCTTTCTGGGATTTTCCCCGTCATTCGTCGTCTTCTCCTCTGCCCATCGTGCTCCAAGAGCTCCAACACGTGATTTCCAAATGTCCTCCAGTCTGTCCAAAGGGTTCTTTCCCACCTCCTGGTCAATGCACCCCCTTATTCGCTGCCTTTCCCCATTGTCAGCCCAAGGAAGGCAAAGGGACCCCACCCCCTCCCTCCTACAAAGCTCTCCAGGAAGCTCCCGCCCCAGCTGGAGTCCAGGAGGAATGGACAGGGCAGGGCCAGGGTGTGGCCACACGCAGTCCACTGCTGGGCGTGGCCTGGCTCTGCTTCTTTCCTGCCCAGAGTGTGGAATGTGATTATTTCCCAGATAGCTCTTCACCCTTTTCTTATAGCAAACCCCAAAGTATGCCACACATCTGGCTAATTAATGCCAGCATATTGGATGTACTCTTGGATTTCCTGCTGGGACAATTCTTCTCACTCTCTGAATTTCAGTGTCATAAGAGTGAAATGGTAGGAAATCATCATGGCTGCCCCAATCCCCGAGGAAATCTCCCTCCCCCTCCTCCCAACCCCCAACGGGACTCGGGTAGGAAAAAGAAAGGTTACGAATAATTAAAAATGCTCGAAGGCAAAGGCAGAGACAACGCATTGGCTTACGTCACCCAAGTGTGCAAGTCAGAGAGCACCCCGATGGGATCCAGAATGTCCTCAAAGGCTGGGCGAGCCAAATGGTTACATCTTGTACTCGGGTTCAGAAAAATCAATGCCCCAAGTACACAGAGGGGTGACCAGCTCCGGCAGGAGGACGGCTGTCCATCTGGAGATTCTGGTGGCCGACGAGCTCCACGGCAGCCACGAGGGTGATGTGGCACCCAGCGGAACCTCCGGCTACGTTAGACGGGCAACCATCGTGAGAGTGAAGAGCACGTCTGTGGAGGCCACATTTGAGGAAGGACATTAACCAGCTGGAGAGCACCCAGAGGAGGGTGACCAGGTTGGGGAAAGGCCTCGATTTCAGGCCGTGGGAAGCTGAAGGAGCCGAGTGCACTCGGCCTGGGAGGGGGAGATGGAGGGAGGTCGTGGCCATTGGAAGAGTTCTTCAGAGAGGTCCCGGTGGAGATTCCTTTCGGGTACAAAGGTTGGACGAGGCTCTGTGAAGTCCTTCCCAACTCTGGCTCTAGGGCTGTCTGTTCCCCATTTTCTAGAAATGTGACCTCACAGAGGAGGGTGAGGTTTCGAATTCATTTCCTACAATGAGGAGCCTCAGGGCCACTGTGTGCGAGGTCAGGCACTTCCAGGTCAGCAGAGGAAGTCAGAACCCACGTGAAAGGTCTGCTTAGAACCCGGAGCTTCTTTTGTTGGGCAAGACTTTAGGCGTCTGAAGAGGATGGACGGAGAAGGGACGTGGCAAGGAGGGACACAGGAACAGCGAATGATGGAAAGAAGGCCCCAGACCCAGAGTGCAGGGAGGACGGAATCCACCCCCCGCCCCCTCGTGGCCATAGACGTGGCCCTCTCGAAACGGGTTCATCTCAGTCTACGTTTTTGATTCTTCATCTTCGTGGAGGCCTATTTCTGGTCATTCACTTCTGTGTGCTAAGCACTGCCTTTGGTTGCTTCGGGTTCATGGAAGCCTCTACCGTCATCAGCGAAAGGATTCCCAGAAAGGAAAGTCCCTCCACTGATGCGGCCTCGCCGCTCCTCCCTGACTTAGAGGCTTAGACAGTTGTCTGTGCACTGAGGCCCAGAATTGTCCTTGGTCACGCAGCTGGTACGCTCCAGGGGCAGGATTTGAACCCAGGAGGAGCCATGTCCAAGGCCAGCCCTCTCCACGTCCCACCACGCCAGCTTTCAGAGATCCGAATATGATGTAAAATGGGAATTATTTACGAAGCGATTGAATAGTCAATCTCCCAGTTTGTACTTTTCTGATTTTCATTTAAAATCGGAGAGCCCGAGCCGAGCCCCAGCAATGAGCCTGCAGGAGTATCCGAGGCTCGCTCCGGTCTTCCACCAGCCAATACGCTCTTTATGCTTAGGGCCGTGCTATGTGTCACAGGACAGGCCTCCTGACTTTGTGTCCCTCTCACCCACGGGGGCGCCAAGTCAGGCTCCGTGCGGCTGGCTGAGGAATCGCCGGCTCCCCACATGCTCTGCAGAGCACACGAGATGGGCGCCCCGTTCCGTGGCAATCGCTCCGCCGCCCTATTCTGCCTCTCCACCGTCTCCTTAATGCTGGAGGGTGACGTTCTTCTCTACCCCATGGAAGAGTCCGTCCCGCAGCGGGAGAAGCAGGCCTGGCCGTGCCAGGAGACGAGGCTCTCTCCACGGCCACCAGATAGCGACAACCCCGCGCCCTTCGCTCGTGTTCTGGGGATTGCGATGGCATCGGCGCCTGGATCTGAACCCGGCCTCCTGGGTCGGAGCTCCCAGCCTCTTCAGGCACTTGGTGCAGCCTTACTTTTCTGTCTTCAAATCAACACAAAGCATTGGTTCCCAGGCAGAAGAGTGGTGAGGGGTGGGCAACTGGGCTTCAGTGACTTGCCCAGGGTCACCCAGCTAGGAAGTGTCTGAGGCCAGATTTGAACTCAGAACCTCCCATTTCTAGACTGGGAACTTTCTCCCCTGGAGTCCTTTTCAGGGGCTCACGATCCCAAGAGTGAGGGAAGGAATACCTGTATTGATACCAAGATGGAGCCTGGATGGACTCAGAGCCTGCCCAGCTCTGCCTTGGACGGCTCCCACCCCTCTCTAAGCCTCAGTTTCCTCATCTGCTGGCCAAGAGCTCAGGACGGGGCTGTGTCAGGTCCCTGGCAGCTCTAACCGCAGGTCATTCCAAGTCGAACCCCCAGACAGAGGGGCGGAAGGGCCTGCAGAGGTCATCCAGGCCAACTCGGGCGCTTGGCAGAAAAGCGTCAAGTTCCAGAAATGGCTTAAGTATTTGTGAGAACAAATCAAAGGATTAGAGAATTTTCCAGCTGGAAACAACCTCTGAGACCACCTAATCCGATCCTCCGATTTCAGAGACGCGACACCTGAGGCCTCCCGAGGGGAGCGTGACCGGCCCACGGTGCCCCGGTTCTGCTAAGACTCTTTCTTTGGACCGCAGGACGCGATCGTGTTATGTGGAGATTCGGAGCAGAGTTAGACTCCCGACGGCTCCAGCCGGGCTCAGAGGGACGTCCGGTGCGTCTCTACCCAAAGAGAACGTCTGACTTTCCTGCTGCTTGGATTTGGTGGCAATACCTCGAGCAGCGTGGCCTCCTGAATAGAGGCAGGCCTGTGTCAAGAAGACTTGGATTCAAGTCCTGCCTCTCATACGCACAGGCTGTGTGACCTTGGGCAGGTCCTCTAACTTCTCAAGGCCCCAGACAACTCCCCGAGTCCATCCATTACGGGACAAACAACAGTCTACACTGGCACTGGAATCGTGGCTCTGGACCCCAAATAAAGGTCGGAGAAGCATGAGGGGAGAGGGAAGCGGCCCTCTCTTAACCCCCAGGGACGTGGGCATCGCTCCAGCTGGTTTCCCCTTTGTCCCTCCTAGAGTCTAGCCGGTAGTGCGTTTCGGTCCCGGATTCCCTCCCCGTGCTGGCGCCCGTCGTTTGTCCTCGCCCCAAACAGAAGATGCGAAGTGAGGAGAAGCGCCGTGTCAGTATTTAGTGCAGGGGCGGCGGCGGCTTTGAAAGCCGCGTCTTGATCTCCGTGTAGCTGCTGATTTCCCATCTGCTAATGTTTCCCCATCTGCTAACTACCTGCCAGCGGGGAGGACGAGGCTTTGGTGGTGTCCCCCATGCTCAGCCTCGCTGTCTCCTTTAGGTGGACCTAGCAGGCTGCACCATTGCAGGGTACACACTCACTCACACTCACAGACACAGACACACACGCGCACACACACACACAGACATGCACACAGACACGCACACAGACAGACACAAGATAGATACACACAGACACAAACACACACAACACAAGACGTGAACACACACACAGACATGCAAGATAGATACACAGACACACAGACACACAGACACTCATTCACAGACACACACACAGACACAGACATGCACAGACATGCACACACACAGAGAGACACAAGATAGACACACATACACACATATACATTCTCACACACAGACACACACTCACTCACACACTCAGACACACACACAACACATACATACACAAGATAGATACACACAGACACAAACTCACACAACACAAGATGTGCACACACACACTCACACACAGACACTTCACACACGACACACAGATGCAAGATAGACACACACACACACACACACACACACACACACACACAGGCACACAAGACAGACAGACACACACACACACATAGTATCCCTGAGGATGCACAAATATCAGCAAATCCTCCGGAATCCCAGGGGGCCGATCACCCCTGCCCCCATGGAGAGACAAGGGAGCTGCCTCCTTCTAGCACCCAGAGCCCACCGAGAGGGGTGGCCCAGGCTCCCTCTCATCCCCAAGGCTGAAGGACACCCATCTCTCATTCGGGCCGTCGGGCAGCCCCCTCAGTGGCCAGCAGCAGCTTTTGTCCACAGCAGGCACCCAATAATTGGACAAGGAGTGAAGCAGATGCCCGAGGAGACGGCCCCGAGGCAGGCCCATCCCTTCCGCTCTCCCAAATACGTGATTGCCACATCTGGACTTAGAAGCACCTCCAGAACCATGTTGCCCAGCATGGCTGAGTCAGGCTGATTGGGAGACGGAGGCCGGGGTAGTGATCACGCTGTAGCACTAAGAGGCTCCCCCCCCACGTTGCCCCACTGTCAGGGGGCTCCAGATTTTCTCTGCTACAGAAGCTTCTTCTCACCCGACAGTTTGACCCTTGCAAAGCCCTGCAGGGGGGATCTCCTCTCTGTCCCCCACAGAGGCTGGACGGCCAGGCCGGGCACCCCTGCCTGCTTGGCCCACATTGTTTTCTTGGGTCGGCTGCTGGTGGCACAGACCAACGTCAGGAGGATTCATGTTTGAATCTCGTCTCTGATACTTCTTAGACATGTGACCTGGGGAAGTCACTTTGCCCCTCCCTGCCTCAGTTTACCCATATGTAAACCAGAGATGACCATAGCAACTCCCTGACGTGGTTGTGAGAATCGAATGAGATGCTCTTTATTGAGCACTTTGCCAGCCTCCCAGAGCAGCATAAAGGCCGGCTCCCCCTCCTCGTCCTCCTCAGCGCCCTAACAAGAATGACAATAGTCACAAGCCGATGGAGACCTTCTGGAAAGGTTCCTCGGCTGCCCTCGCCCGGGGCCGCCCGGGCCGGCAGCTTTCCTCCCTTTCTCTCCTCCATGAATGCTGCTTCTGTTCGCCAGGCCGGCCGGGCTCGGACCGTGCATACACATCGCCACCAACAGGCCCCTGAGAAGCCCAGGTCTTATTGATCCCCTTCCAGCTAACAGCCTGGCCCATCCCTTGCAAGCCGAGCTCTGAGACACTTGATTCATCGCTAGAAATAAGGCGCCTCTGCTGTAGCTCCAAGCTTGCCTCCATGGAAAGCCAGAGAAGACGAATAAAATATACGAGAGCCCATCAAAATCTAGTGCCAGGACAACATATACAAACAGTACATTAAGCATTATGGAAGACAATAAAAAGCCTTGGAAAACCGGAGCCTGGCGAGCAGCTGGCCTCTGAGCCCACATATGTCCGTCTGTCTGCAGAGCGCACGGCGGGTCAGACGGCGCGGCCCGTGGCTCGCCTTGTACCACGTTCAATTAGGAGATTTCATTACTGGGAAAGCTGACCTCAGAGGCCCCCCCAACCCCCCCCCCCAACATGTCCCTCTTGTGTTCCCGGCTTTGCGCAGCCGCCGGCCTCTCAGCTATGGCCCTACAGCCCGTTCTGGGCCCCTTCTAGCCCCACAGTGCCACGTCCACAAAATGTGGCACCGCGCCGTGTCTCTCTGTCCCTGCCACGATAAAATTCGGTTCATCCCCCCTGAGGTCGGCTGCCGCTCAGTGTCCTTTTTGCTTGAGAACAAGCCAAATGGGCATCTGTAAGGCTGCCTGTTCGATCATCCCCAGGAAGAGGTGATGCAGGGAGGCACCCCGGCCGCCTCCACCCACCCCAGAGCCTCAGCCCTGCTAGGACCTCCCCTCGTTCCGGTTTCAGCCAGCCTGGCCTCGCCTGGACCCTCTCGAGTGGGGCGAGGTGGAAGGCAGCAGAGGGCCCAGACGCCAGCTGCTGGCCCCTTGTGCACAGAGCACGGAATCAGCCAGTGAAAGGCTGAGTGTGACTGAAAGGAGGGGAGCCGGGGGTGGCCGGTGGGCTGCTGACACCCAGACTTTCTCGGTGGAGGGCATCCGGGCCGGCTCTCCACGCTGATGACGTGCCCAAGACCCCTCTCCTCAGCTCTCTGAGCCCATGGAGGGGGGGGAGGGGGGCGCCCTAAGAGTCCGGCCTTCAGGGAGAGACGCCGATGGCCAAAGTGGGCTCGGCAGGAACTTCACAAGCAGTCAGAACTGAACAGGGAGAGCAGGGAGCCTCCCTGAGAAGCCAGCCCAGGTCCCCTTTGTTCGGCCTCCATTTTTAAAAAGGACTCGCCCTCAACACGTGAGCGTGCGTGCACTGTGGAGTGTGGCTCCTCCATAAGCCCACCCTGTGACACAGCTGCCGAAGGGGCAGAAGGCGGGACTCGTGTTCAAGGTTAGGAAAATGGGGCGCGCCGTGGGAGGAGGAGCCCCAGGAGGGGAGGCTCCATCTGGCGGCGCCCGACCTCTCCACCTGGAATTCTGGGTCGGCCCAAAGGCCAGCTCTCGAGGAGGTGAGCATGTGATTCCAATTTGAAAGGAGAAGTCGCGTCTGAGGAGCAGGGCCGCGCCGCCGCCGCCGCCGCGTTCTCATTTCCTAATCCTCGGCTTTTTACTACTTTGCATTCAACTGTGAAAAGTCTTTTAAAACTCTGAACAGCAGTAAAACTTGAATGAATTTTTGACCCATTATTGCATAGCGGGTGTGCCTTCCAACTCGGCGAGACTGCCAAGTTCTCCCCACCTAATATTTCCACTTTAATTGTGCCACTTGAGAAATTTACGTGCCTCCAAATATGGCATGAATCTTACGCTGATTGCGGGATCATTAGCAGCAACATTTAAGCAACATCTGTGTGCTATAGAACTAATTGAACTAGCAGAAGTGGCAGCTGTAAATCCACGGGAAGATGGCAGTTTGTCCCCAGCACTGCTGAGTTAGCGCCTAACTGTCAGCCTGTTCCTGCAATCTGCTTGGGAGCGCTCTGCTACAGGCGCACCGTGTCCAAAAAAATACAGCGAGGAAGCTAATGATCCTATTAACCGTTTTGCTGCACCCATTTGGCTGGTTTTCCAGTTTCCTTGTTGAATTTCATTAGATATTCGCCGTTCCAGTAAAAAGTCCGGCCGGAGACGTGTCGGCCTTCCAAGCGCTTACCTGGACGGAGGGAGGCCACTCGGGGCACGCCTCGGCCAGGGTTGATTTTTTTTTTTTAATTTCTCTAATAGAGTTTTCCCTCCATCCCTGCCTTCGCCTGGACGCTGTGCTCCCACGGGCAGCCCGGAAAGAGAACGCTCACACCCCGCCCACGGGGGTATTTAAGGCTCTGACATTTGCGTCCCCCACCTATAAGGTTTTCAACACTCGGTGCCCAGCCGTGGCTATTCTCTTTGGGGGCGAGCAGGGAGGCATGGGAAGGAAGATGGCAGCCGGGCGGGGGCTTCTCTTCGGGTGGGGACCCCTCTTCTCGGAGAGTGGAAACAATGGGGCACCGCCCACGGGAGGAAGTGGCCGGTGGCAGACGCTTCCGGGCCAAGAAGGCTCCTTCCAGTTTCGCCTCCTGGCATCGTCCAGACCGAGAGGACTCCGAGGAGAAGCCAGCCGGCGGGTGGGAGCACATCCCAGATTGCCTGGGAGAAGCCCTTCCCCCACAGGCAGGGATGGGGGAAGGGGGAGAGGACGGGAGGGGGAGGGGGGGCTCGAGGTTGTGTCCGTGTCACTTATTAATTGCATTTCATGAATTCGGCACAACTGGAGACGTCGATGGCATCTGCGAGGGCTTACAAAAGCCGGCCGGCGCAACTCTGCACTCGGCTCTTTTGCTTGGGCTCCCGCTGGCAGGGGATGGAGGCGCCCCTCGCCCCCTCCCCACTTGGCCCTCAGACAATGATGTAACTGGTATCTTTCGAAGCACTCGAGTGTGCTGGAAATACACAAAAGAAGACCGCTTTCAATATATGATGACTGGTGTGTTTGCCAACAACCCAACTTCATTAGAAAATTGGCACGTCCACCCAGCTGCCATGTGACACACCGTTAACTGTGGATATTTGTTGTCTTAATGCACAAGTACTCAGGGACCCGGCTGATAAGGGAGAAACTGTTCGGAATCTGCTGAAGCCCACGCTTGGGGTGGCACAGCCCCGTCCACTATTGAAAATCAATAGCCAGGGGACTGCTGGAAGGTCGGAGGTCTCGGAATTAACTTCCTAGCACTAAATTACCAGCCCTCGCTGCTGGGTTGCCTTTCCAGAGATAATGCACGGCAAGGGGGCCTTGTTAGAGCCCACTTAGAAGACACAAGAGAGGGAGCGAGAAGACACAGAACTCACCCTGCCTCCCCCCGCCAGGCCGGGCCACAAGCAGGACGGAGAAGGCCACAAAGGCCCGGCAACCCAGGCGAAGGTTTTGAACAAGGATGTGCACACACGGCGCAGACGGGGAACTTGGAATAGAGATTGATTTGGCGAGCTTCCTTATGTGAATAATCCACAGTGGCGTGCGTGGGTGCTCCCGTGGTGTGTCTCTGATGTGTGTGTGAGAGAGGCAGAGACTCAAGGAGGGCGGGAATGGACGGTCAGGGGAAGATCCCTGCCCTGCAGCTTTCCTGCACCCTCCGTGGCTCCCAACTGTTGGCTGCAGAGTTTTCTGCTTCTCGTTCATTTGAAAGGAGTAAACTGGACGTAAGTGCCCAGCGGGGGAGCTCGCCAAGCCCACAGAGCAAAATAGCGACTGGGATCGGGCCACGGCCGCACCCGGGGACAGGAGCCAGGATTTGGCTGCTGCACCGGCGTGACCTGAACCCGGGGGCAGCCGAGCAGGGGAGAAAGGGGGCTGCGCTTAGTCACAGCTGTGAGCCTGGTAGGAAATGGAGGCTTCACCATCAATGTGGTGCTGCGTGAATGTGGGCAATCCCTGATCCGCTTTGAGACTCAGTTTCTTTATCTGCAAAAGGAAAAAGCTGAACTAGAAACTGTAAAGGGGAGATTAGCCAGTGGCGCCCCGGCTGCCAGGCTGACTCTCCATTCCATAATAGAACTCTTAGGTCTTTCGAGTCTACCTGGCAGCCTGGGTGCCGCTGTTTAATCTCCCCTTTACAAAACTAGATGCTGTCCAGGGTGCCTCCCGACCAGAACCGCTCAGATGGGAGGCCCTAAATGTGCCAGGAGGCAGGGCAGCCGCAGGGGAGGGCCGCTTCTAACCCGCGCACTCCTTACTTATTGCTGAATTAAAATGGACCCCTAATGAGACGGGGTAAGTGCGCCCACACCCGCGTGTGCACACGTGTGCACACGTTTACACGCCCCACACGCAGACAAGACGCGCGTCCCACGGACAAGCCCTCGCCGCGTACGCTCCCTCCAGACCGCATTGTTCCAAGCCCAAACATGAAATATTCATACATGAGTAATAAACGGCCCGTCACCCACAAGGAAGAGCCTCCAGGAGACCCTGCGAGACTGATCTCAGGAGCCGCCGCCGGGCTCTGGGTCAGCCGTCCCGGGAACCCCCACCATCTTCATCGAACATTTGTTAGGAGACGCTGTCAGGAGAGAGCAGCCCCCGCTGGCTCTGCCTTGGCCAGGAGGTTCCAGGTGGATTTGGTGTGCCGGGAGAGCCCACACCCACCCCCGGCACACTCCCACTCACACTCCCACTCACACTCCCACCACACGACATAGCATGAACACACAGACAGACACACAGCCCCCATGTACACACACGCTTACATACAACACGCATCCATTCACACAGCACACTTTCTCACACAGGGACACAAACACACAACATACACACACGTCTACATACAACACATGCTCATACACCTCCCACAATACAACTTACACACAACATCCTCACACTCAGTCACACAACACCCCCCCACAGTGTATGCACACTCGTATGGACACAGGCAACGCAGCGATAGCGCTCTGGCTCTCTCTCTGTCTGTCTCTCTCCCTCTTTCCATCTCTCTCTCCCTTCTCACTCTCTTCTCTCTGCTCTCTGTCTGTGTCTCACATGCACACGCACACACACACGCACACGCACACGCACGCACACGCACACACACGCTTTCCAGATTCACTGGACTTATTTCTTAGAATGCCCCCTTGGGAGCGGCCTCCTTCATTCCCCAGGAAGGAGAGGCCAGGCCGCACCGGACGGGCAGGAAGGCCTGTCCGTGGGACAGGGGACTGCAGGGAGGGAGCCCGCCGCTTCTCCAAGGGCCTCTTTGGATGGACACACATGCAGGCCGAAAAACGAAACAAATGAGTAAAATGGAAGCTCTGGGCCCGGGCTGGAGGGACCCGGTGAGTAGCCTGATGGGAAAAGCCTGCCGTCAGCCAGGGCCCACGCCAGCAGCCTCGGCCTCCGAGTTCAGGGCTCTGCTGTACGCTCACGTCAGGTTAAGAATTCAGAAAAGGATGGCAGGAGGGCGGCCGGGAGGGCCGGCAGGGCCAGGAGGGCCCGGAGGGCAGGCAGGGCCCGGCACCGCTCTCTTGGAGCCTGGCTCAGCCAGGCTGCTTGGTCTTCATTCGTGGCAGGGGATGGCGGTGGCTCTCTGGTCCTGGAACCTCCAGGGCGTCGTGACTAAACCCGCCAGGGTGGGAGTCGCTGTGGTTTAGGCTGGAGAAGAGAAGGCCGAGGGAGCCCCGGCGCTGACTCCCAATGTTAGTCTTGTTCTCTTTGGGTGCCCAGAGGGAGGAACTAAGAGGAAGCCGGGGAAGCTGCTCTATAGAGGCAACTGGAGGCTTGACATAAGGCAAAAGGGTCTAACTGTCCCTAGAGGGCCCGAGCTACTCTGGGGCAAGGGCTTCAATCAATGGGTCGGTAAGTAAACCTTTATGGAGCACCAACTGTGTGCAGGAGGGCATAAAGCACCCGCCGGCGCCCCGGCAGCACTCCCCGGGCACTTAGCTCCATGGTTCAGCCTTGACCTGTTGAGGAATGGAGGGAAAGCAGAGCCAGAGAGGGTGCAACTTGGCAGGGCCCGAAGCAGCTCCTTTCTGACTGCCCTCCACTGTTCTAGGCACCGGGGAGCCACCTCTCTTCTTGTGGGGCTCAAGCCTAAGGAAAGCCACCCCTTGGCATCACATCCACTTCTCTCCAGCTCCTGCTCGCTCCCTTGCTCTGACTCGAACCCAGACTTGAGACATCACTGAGCGTCACCACAGCAGCCTTAGAAGCTTCTCTGGGGGCCCCGGGGGGTGGGCAGGGAAGGGCGGGTCTCTGCTCTCCTCCACATTTGAGGATTCAGTGGGTTTTTGATAAAGTCCTTATTCTTCCCAATCCAAGGCCATGAGACTGTCCCAGGTGCTGTTCCCAGGTCGGCTGTGTGAATGAATGAATGAATGAATGAATGAATGAATGAATGAATGAATGAAATGACATGGCACGGATGAGTTGGCTCTTGCCAAACGGTCAAGGAGGTCAAAGTTCATCTTTCTTGGCCTCCTGAAGGTGCAATGCATGGAGGGCTGGGCCTGGAATCGGGGAGACCTGGATTAAAATCCAACCTCAGCTTCTCAGTGGCCGTGTGACCCTGGGCAAGTCACTTCACCTCTCTCTGCCTCCGTTTCCTCAGTTATACAATGAGGATAACAGCACCCACCTCATGGGGCTCTTGTGAGGACCAAATGAGATATCTGTAAAGCACCTAGCGCAGTGCCTGGCACATAGCAGGTGCTCTATGAATGCTTCTTCCATTCTGTTCCTTCCTTCTCCCTTTTCTGCACCGTCTCTCCATGTCCGCTCCTGCTATCCAGCCAACCAATCACCAGGCTCGCCCTGACTGTTGAGCATCTCTTCTTTGAGCCCTAACAGACTGGAGGAGGTAAAGAGAGGCCACGGAGGGGGAGGCCAAAGCAGAGAGATTTCAACTGAGTTCTGGATGTAATGAAGGATTCTAGGAGGAGAAGGTCCCCCTCCTGCCCACTGTCGCTCCCGGACCACCCTCTCCTCTTCCCTGATCCCAATCCAGGTTCTTTAAGGGCGGTTTGAAGGGAAACAAACGTACTCGATGGATTCATTCTGGCTCGGGAACGCCAGATCCTCCAATGCTTGATTTTAGAAGAAAGTATCCATTCATCCCGATCCAGAAAGCATTCAAGCAGCCTCATCTCCTGCCTCCTCCATTGTTCTTCAGCCAGCCACAATCCCGAGCCCTTCTGGGGCGGCTCCTGTGGGCCTCCGTGGGCCCAAGACATCCACTGAGCTTGTAGCCACTCCCACAAATGAGTCACGATTCGTTCCAGTGCTAAGCGCTCAGGCATCGCTGGATTGTGGGAGTTCATTTCCTCACACACAGCTCTTGCACTCGGTCGCTCTTTGTTGGGGTCTCCGGTTTGCAGCATTGTGAATGGAAGTGATTTGTTGACTGAAACAGTTTGATTGGATAAACACGGAGCAGATGCTTACCTCAAGAAAGAGCCAAGGGGCAGCTGGGTAGCTCAGTGGACCGAGAGTCAGGCCTAGAGACAGGAGGTCCTGGGTTCAAATCCGGCCTCAGCCACTTCCCAGCTGTGTGACCCTGGGCAAGTCACTTGACCCCTATGGCCCACCCTTAACCATTCTTCCACCTAGGAGCCAATACACAGAAGTTAAGGGTTAAAAAATTTTTTTTAATTAAAAAAAGAGCCAAAACAAAGAGGTGAGATAGAAGATGGTCTAATGGAAACAGAAGAGGGCTTTGAGTCATCACAAATGATGTCTTCGGTCTGACGCTTATGGACTGATAACTTTGGGGTTGGGAGTCAGAAGGCTGCTGGGCTCTCGACCTCAGGCTTATCGCTTGGTGCCTACGTGACCTCAGCCAAGCCCCGTAATCTCTCGCCCCATGTGAGGGTTGGATGAGATGAGCTTCAAGGTGTCTTCTGGACGGGAAGGCGCCAGTGAGTTGTGATCTGCAGAAGGGAATCCCCATGCGGTTTGGGGCATCGAGTCGCCAGAGGAACTGAAGGCAAACTCATTAAGCATTGTCTCAAGTTGGATGAGTAGAGCCTCTGCATCAGAGTCAGTGCTAGCCAGAGAACTACCAAGTGACCCCTCCCGAGGGAAATGCCACGATTCCAAGCACTGAAAATCCTCCTGTTTTATAAGGGTCTACCAAGAAGTCCTAAGACTTTACCTGCATCCTCAGACTTATCACTCCACACAGAGCAAAACAGATGAAAACACTGCAGGGGAGAGCTTCATCCCAGCCCCTCCTCCAGGCAGACAAGGCAAGTCATTGGACGCCAGCGAGGCCAACTCGAGAAAAGTAACTCTCTTGTGGGGTCATTGTCAGGTCCAAGAGTGCTTTGTAAAGTGAATTCGGCCCATCGATGTCAGCTCTGAGTACTACAATGTCATTAGCTTTTATTCCAAGGAGGAGAATGACAGAATCACAGAGCTGAAAGGGACCTTCAAAACCATCTCATCCAAGCCAGATCTCAACACAAGTGGGCCCAGCCAAAGCCTGAAGGCTTTCAGAGACAGGGACTTCGCCACCTCCCAAGACAGCCGTTCTACTCTTGGATAGCCCTATTGGTCAAGAAGCTTTTCCACACTTATCAAACATCAATCTGCATTTCTTGGCTCCTAGCAGTACCCTGTGGGGCCAAGTAGAACAAGTTTCATCTCTCTTCCATAAGGTTGTCATGGCAATACTTTTTATTTTTTAAGTGATAGTGTTCCAAGCTTGTAAACTGTACACTGACCCTGACACAGTGATGCCATTTTGGTTCTTTTTGAGTATGAAGAGCAACAACCAACCATCTTGAGACTGGGAAGGCATCTAGCTTGTCCCCTCCTCCCCTTTCCATCACTGTCTCATCGTTAGTCTTCTCTCAGATGCTTTTTTGTAACAGGAATTTGTAAGTAGGCGCTCATGCCAAGTTGTTGGCCTCAGCAAAGCCCTACCTTCTGTTTTTCTAGAGAAAACAATGTTGTTGTTTTTTTCCTTTTTTTCCCCTTTTAAAATTAATTAATTAATTTAGAGCATTTTTCCATGGTTACATGATTCATGTTCTTTCCCTTCCCTTCTCCCTCCCCCCTCCTGGAGCCAATGAGCAGTTCCACTGGATTTTACACGTAGCATTGTTCAAATTCTATTTCCGTATTATTCATATCTGCAATAGAGTGATCTTTTAAAGCCCAAATCCCCAATCGTACCCATCGAACCATGTGATCAATCCTATGTTTTTCTTCTGCGTTTCTGCTCCCACAGTTCTTTCTCTGGATGTGGAGAACGTTCTTTCTCATAAGTCCCTCAGAGTTGTCCTGGGTTGTTGCATTGTTACTAGTAGCAAAATCAGTTACATTCAGTTGTGCTACAATGTATCCGTCTCTGTGTACAATGTTCTCCCGGTTCTGCTTCTTTCACTCTGCATCAGTTCCTGGAAGTCTTTCCAGTGAGAAAATGCTTTATGGGCAACAACAGCAGACTAATATGAGACTCTTTCTCCACCTGAAGCTCACTTTCTCTGCCCACTGCCCTCTGGAGCCACCTGACTATAATAAGCAACATATCTATGTCTTTGTAGCAGCCATTGGCCACAGAGCACTTCCTCTTCCCAAACTGTCATCGCCATCCTGACATTTAAGGACCTTTTTGAACTGACTGGTGCAAACCATACCTTTGTTCTGAGCCTGACTTGCCATTCTAGAATGGTACACATCCACATTTTAAATTCTTTGAGGTTGACCACCAGGTGGTGAATCTTTTCCTCTAAAATAGCTCGTGAGGAGAGTCTACAAAGGCCAAGGGGTTAAAACTGACTTTAGTCACATCATCTTGGTGGATCCTTCACCTGCTGAGAGTCCCAGGAAGAAACAAATCGCTTCCAGAGAGAACAACCCCCTGGCAACAGCATGCTCTGCTTTCTCTTCCTTAAAGGGCTCTGAAAACCCAGAATGAAAAATATTAAATATAGTGATAAAAAGTAAGTGGAAGACCTAAGCTCACTCCTGTAGATTTCTTCAAACAAGTTGCATGCTGCTCGAACCTCAGTGATTCCTTCTATAAGTTCATACTTTCCCCCTGGACTTGCTCAAAACATTGAGTGTGGGTCTTTACTGACAGCGAGGGTTCCAAAGTGGCCTGATGATGATCCAGGACCTTTGCCCCTTGAAACATTCCTTGGCTCTGGAAGCTGAATTGTTGCCATAATTTGGGGTGGGATTTCCCACAAAGCATGAAACCATTCTGTTGACATTCACCAGCTTGCTTCCTGCCAGAATTTTCATATTGTTCAGCATCCTCCTGAGTAATGCTTGACTTTATGGCTGGTGCGGCCACACCACAACAAATGGTCCGTTGCATGACTGTACTCTTAATCAGATGAAAAAAAATGGAAAAGATGTGAAAAGAGGTTTATGACTTTTCTCCATCGAGGAGCCGCCACCTTCAGACTCAAAATCAAAGGCCCAGATGACCCTCGGGAGGAAGTAGAAAAAAACTAAAACGAAGCACTTGGTTTGGCAGAGCAAAATTCTCCCTTAAATAGGGCTCTTCCCCAACAAGGTATGTGTGTTCCACGCCTCTGTCTGGATCCTACACTAATCTCTGAAAGATGTGAACTCTGTTCAGTGACCCTCTAGTTACTGGCATTAAGTGGAGGATAAACACAGGGAGATGTGCGATCACAGAGGCATTTGCCATCGTCGTGAAGGAAGACCAACGCAAAACATAAATGGGAGAAGGGTTCTCGGGGAGAGGAAGATGGGCCAGTTGCTTCCGTTTATGGAAGACATTGTGAATAGACAATGAATCTGGATCAGAACTAAGCAGAAGGACCTGGGGAGGTTGGCAGCACTTTGCCTAGCCCCAAGTGGCTCCTTGAAACCAAGCCTTGTATCATTGATTTCATATGCTTGAGAGTTGAAGAATGCCAATCTCTGAAATAGTAAAGCTGTGGGTCATCCAAAGGGCAATGGAGAGGCCCAGAGTGGGCAGCTGTTGCCAGAAGCATATCACCAATGGATGAGGATCATAGACATCATTAAAGAGATGTATGAGCACAAAAGGACGCGGATTGGTCATTTAGAGGCGGATGGGGTGAGAGGGCAGCTTGCACGTTTTCCTGGTACCATGTAAGATCCAGAGAACCTGGGGAAGGCCAGCGACACCCGAGGCAGAATTTTATGGCCAAGAGCTACACGGGATGGGTAATTGTGAATAGAATCCACTCTGCTCCATTGGGGGAGTCTTCACAACAATGAGGACACGGCTCCATTGGAGAGTCAAATAATTCAATATTAAGGCATAGAATTATTAATGAGTGACTTGAGCCTAGGTACACACGTATGTATACCTCCACACATGTGTGTATGTGTATGTGCGTGTATGTGTTTGTAGACATAATTTGTCACCGATAGAGGAAAGATAGTTCCCTGCAATCCCAGCACGCTGCTGCAGAATGGGCTGAGGTCCCTCTTGTTGTCACCAGGGTCTCCTCAGTGATCTCCTTCTGCATTCGCATGGTTCTCTGGGACCTGTGATTCGTGATTCGGCAAGACCTTCCCTGCCACATCAGTGCCTTTTCTGGTGACACCACAGTAACCAGGTCCCTGGCTGCTTGCTCTACGATTATTCCAACCCCGGCTCAGAGTCAGATTCGCTGCAATCTGCCGGGGCAGCCGGGACCTCGGAGGCCAAAGCCGATGGCTCTCGCGCCTGTCTTGCTTTGATAGAATGAGCACCGGACTCGGTCACGATCGTAAACAAGTCGGCTATTAGAGGGCTATTCAGAAGCCCTGCCTCGGAGAGCCACAACCTCTCCTCTGAGCTGTCATCGTCCCACCGTGCGCCATGCTATTGAGGGCTGTCACAAGGGGTATCCAGCAGCCTCATTTTCTGTCCTCGGCCACGTAGGAGGGAGCGGGAGGGCACAGAGCCCAGGGTTAAGCCATGTCAGCGCTTTGCCCACAGATCCGAGGGAGAACTCACCTTTTGTCAGGCTCAGTGGGGCTACATCTTTTCTAGGTTCGTTCTCTCTTTGTTCCTATTGTACCTTCATTCATCAAAACCAGGCAGGCTGCTCTCCAGCCAGCCATGCCTCTGGTCCACAAACGCAGTGGTAACCTTGTCTGCTCTTCTGAAAGCTGCCCAGGTTTTCTTCCTTAAGCCGAGGCAATCAACTTTATGAAGGAATACAGTTCTAAGTGGGAATACCAGGAGGACAAGCCAATTATACTTCACATTTGAATTTATTATATTTTTCTGAGTGTTTTACACTAATTAGTTAGTCCTGTTAGCTCTGAGGATTAGTAAGGACTATAGCAAAGACAGTGTGACATTAAGTGACTTGCTTAATTATGTAAAACACAGGAAAATGAAGCTTAGAATGCAAGCATCTTTAGCTCTTGCTTCATGCTTAGCCAACGAGGTGAAATTATCCATTCCATCCTCTACAGCACAGGGGCGGTGCGGGAGAACAGGCAGCGAGCCCTTCCTCTGCCTTTCCTAGCAGCACCCTGGGGTCCCACGGTTGTACTTTGGTGACCGTTGGCCCTGGGGTCATACCTAGAGTAGTCTGGCTGCGATGAGAAGCGTCGCCGTAGCTCAGTCCTTGCCTTTGACTGACGCAGCTCAACAAGGATCTGTGCTTCACTTGAACTTAATTCCATTTCACTCAAGCAAACTTAACAAAATGTATTAAGTGCCAAGCACGGACGAGACATTCTGCTGGCTGCTGGGGATACAAAGAGGAAAACCAAAGCTGAGCTCGCTCCCGGGGAGCGGATAGTCTTGGGGGGAGTAGACGGAATGGACGGGACCAAAGGATGGAACCAGACAACCACTCAGTGAAAACCAAGAGGAGACTTTCAGTTGACAACCAAGGAAGGGGGTCTCCTGGTGCTGGAGCTTTGGAAGGAAGAGAAGAGTTTCAATAGGTGGAATTCAGGAGGGAACGAAAGACCATCCCGGTGTGGATGAAGTCTTATGGAAAGCAGAGCAGGGAAGACAGGATAATGCCGTTGTCAGTCAATCGTCCAGGATGTCCTCCACTATGGAAACGGAGCGAAGCCTTCATTTCACACGGCCATTTAGGGACATCCTGAAGAGTGGATGTTGGCGAGCCAGTTCTCAACGATCATACGTGCAGCACCTTAGCTTCTCTCTTAAAGCGGACTTCTCCTACAGAGCCCTGAATGGGATGTCTAAGCCAACCCTTTTATGCCAAGTGTTGTTCTGCTTGCCCTTTCAGATTTCCTGCATGGCCTCCCCCACCCCCCACTCCCCACGCCTCCCATGGCAGCTCCTTCCTCTTTGGGATGTTGCTAATCATTAGGAATTGTTTTCCAACATGAAAAGGTGGCCTCTACCCACCTTTCTCCCACTGCTCCTCCCTTTGGGACCAGGCAGAAGTTCCTGTCCTGCCCCAAGCCAGCCCTCCAAATATGCAGTATGACAAGATGATTGAGGCAGTTTCAGCAGGTATCTAGAAGGTCATTAATTTTAACTCTCTCATTTTACAGATGGGGAAACTGAGGCCCCACAAAGATTAAGTAAATTGCTCAAAGCTACACAGGTTTGAGCCAGGATTTGACCCTGAGACCTCTGGCTCCTAATGAAATGTTTCTTTCCATTATATCCTGTTGAGACAACTCTCAGGTTCGCCTGGAGAGCCACTTTGTCATGACACCATCTAGGTAGTATTCGTGTTTCCTGCCCTGGGCAATGACCACATGCTTGTCTACATGCCTGGGTGAGCAGCATCAGACTTGGATGCTCTCAGCCTTCTGCCATAGTAGCTGCCAGGCCACACTGGCTCCCATTTCCTGGATGTTTTCCTGTCAGACAAAATTCCCAAAGAATCTACCAATGAATCCAATTGAACTATTAATTGTGAGGGATCCTGGATTCATTCATCCAGCAATTATTAAGTGCCTACTGTTAGCATACTGTCAGAGGAAGCAGGGAGGGGAGGGAGGTAGAGGCAGAGAGTTTTCACCATCGTGGCCCTCATGAAGCTCCCCCTCCTGGAGGGGAAACACATCCCCAGTATTCATTTTCTTCCATGGCTAAGTGCATGAAACAGATTGTCCTCGATCGGGGACTGGGTGTGCAGGAGGGGGCCAGCGGAGAGAACGCCCACGGACATAGGCTGTCGAAGGGACGGAGCTGTTTGGAGAGGATGCCTTAATGGCTGTTTCTGAGGGAGATCATGGTGTCCTACTGGTCCTGCCACAAGCCTCCTGCCTGACTGGTGTTACCTCTGCCACAGCCCCGAATGAAGAGGACACTGAAATGACTGTAAGAAGCACAGCACGGGATGTCCTGCCCCAAACATTGACTTCTCCCTGGGTTCCCCAGACTCCCAAGCTTTGCTTGGTTTTGCTGGACATTCCAGGGGAGGCTCTTTGGAACCTCCAAATGACTCCAAGGCCCCAGGTACCATCTCCATCCTCTGCCATCGGCCCCGAGCCAAGGTTCGCAATACAGTGGCTTTCAGAAACCGTCTCTTCTGGCCTGGGGCCTACTTTTGCCTCCCGTGGCATGACAGGACGTAGGAAGGCGGAATATTTCCAAGCAATATTCCTCACATTCCACTATCCTCACGCCAAGAGTCAGACCAAAGATGGCGGAGATTCTCTCTAACGGCTTATCATTTGGGAGATCTTCTCCAGGGTCCGCCAGGTTTCTTAGGATGGCAATTCTCACTTCATGGTCACTGATGATAAGTTCTGTTGGACAAATAATAGGATGATCTCAAGACTCAGCTTTGCTATCTCTGGTTAGACTTCTCTGAGAACAGACAAGTCAAAGGAAGTCATTCAGAATGATGGTGGAGCCCACTCTGCTCGTTCTTTAAAAAAACGAGCCTCCGTCTTTGCTAAGAACAATGTGGACCACGGTACATTCCTGCCATTCCAGCTTTGGGATCAGCTCAAGATTGGGAGGCCCTGGGTCCCGGCAGTCCTGAATACGAAGGCAATCTTGATGGTCTGTGAAGGCCTTCAGCCACCAAGGCACAATAACAAAAGCCGAAGGGCCTCCTCCAGGCCCACTGGTGCTCCTGACCACCTCTCCTGACACTGAGTGCTTTTCTGTCCGTGACCCTTGGCCAAGGGCGGTGCCTGGCTAGTTCTGTGTCCAGCAAGGCCTCCCCCATGGAGAGAGCCCACCCAGAGGGACAGAGAGCAGCACATCAGCAGCACCACCATCCCACCTGCGTGTTCTTCCTCCTTGGAAGTCCTCGGAGCGTGTGGCTGGCATGGAGCTCCTGTGGGAGGCACATGCAGGGGTTTGAGGGTGCTTCCCTCTGGGTCTTCCCCAAGAGCTGATCCAGCCCCTCTTTGCTACCACAGGAGACAACTAGCCAGTTTTGCCTTTAAAAATCGCCATGAGGAGACCCTTGTTGTACGACTTCGCAGAATGCCCCAAACCAACCTCACATAAGAGAAAACACTTTCATATGCTTAAGAGATGGACGGCTACCCCTGTCAGGCCTCCCTACAGACATACCGTAATCAGCTTCTGACTTAGGATCTGGGAACAAGTTAAAATGGAAGTCACCCATGCTGCATGTCCCTCAGGCTAAGTTTTGTGTGGCTGCCGTGTTGACTGCCCCGCTGTGGGATTGGTATCACAGGGGAAGCAGGGTCGAGTGGCCAGGCTGGGCGGCACGATGGCCTGCCTCTGACTCGTAAGGACCTCGTGAATGAGGGCAGGTCATTGGCCTCTGCCCCGGCCACCTTCTGGGACTCCAAGTGATGGGAGAGCTACGGAATGGGAGCATTTCCTCCTCGGGAGAGCGCTCCAGAAAGGCAGGGAGCCTGAGACTCCTGTTTGTTTTGAATTCAGGGAAGTGCTATTTGGAAGTGTCTAGCAGACTCCCTGTGGACATGTGGGGGCTTTGAGACTACATTACCCATGATTCCAATGGGTTTCTGGTCTTTGGGCGTGGGGACGTCAAAGGTCCCATGCAGGGGGCAGCTTAAATTCAGAGGAGGGCCTAGAGGAGCCCTCTTGGTTTTGCTGAGTGGCTGGCTGGCGTGGTCAAATATATTTTACCAACATGACGATGGCTTTAATTAAACTACTAGTTTCTCTTATTATATCAGTCTTTATCATTTTTAATCTTAACACTCCAAGGAGAAGAAGCACGTTGGACAAGTTGTTCCAATACTGGCTTTATTGGGTGGACTTTGATCCCTGAGCTTTCGACGACTTTTATTCCTGATGAGCTCAAGGTGTGTTTAGAGAGCAAAACAAGGGTGTGCTGATAAGTGTTTAACAACCAGGCTCTCTTGGGATGAAAAAGTAAAAATACACTTTTTAAGTTAAATCTGCATTATGATTCTTTTTTAAGGTTTAGACAATCAACAGAAAAAGAAAGCAAGGCCTGATTTGTAGTGATGGCTGATTTCTGGAGTCTAAAATATTCACACTGAAAATCCAACAATGGGTTCTTGTGAGCCCTCAGAGTTGGCTCTGGTTTACCCCCACCTACAATGCTGTAATTAAAAGGCCAACCAAAAAAGAAAAAGAAAGAAAAGGAAAGGAAAAAAATAGGGAAGGGAAGAAATGACAAGATTTATTGGGTTTCCGAGTCATGATCCTTCTTTTCCTTCTGGAATTATCTGACTCTATCTTTTAAAAAAAACGCTGCCGAAAGAATCTCTCTAAGGTACAAATCTGATTTTGTCTCTCTCTTGCTCAAGAATCATCATGAGCTCCCTTCTCTTGCTAGGGTAGAATACAACCTCCTCACCCTGGCACTTAGTCTGCATCTAGTTGCCTTTTCAGACTTATTTCTTGTTCCCTGATCATGATCCTCCATCTCCTGTTTGGGGGCCTTTGATTTGGAGTCCACCGTGTCTGGAAGGACCCCCTTCTCACCCTCACTTCTTAGAATTCTTAGCTTCCTTCAAGGGCCAGCTCTTGTGCTCCCTCTTCCCTGGAAGCCTTCCTTCCCCAGTGGCCAGATGCTAGAGCTCCCACCTGCCTCCAGCTAACTTACATTTCTCTACTATGATCTGACACCTCACTCTCCCACCTGATCCAGTGACACTCAGTTGTTACATGAACGAGACCCTCCATCTCTCAGCTCTGAGCATTTTCTCTGGCTCTCCCCCATGCCCAGAACACTCTCCCTTCTCTGCTCTGACCACTGAACTCCTTAGCTTCCTTTATAGCCCTAAAAGCTCCCCTTCTGGAGGAAGCCTTCCTCTACCCCTCCTCCTTCTAGTGTCTTCCTCTTATTTATGCTGTAGAGAGCTCACTCACTTTGTATAGATTTATCTATATGTTGTTTCTGCTCATTAGACTGTGAGTGACTTGAGGGCAGGGATTGTCTTTTGCAGCTTTTTGCATCCCCAGCAGTTAGCACAGTGCCTGGCACACAGTAGGTGCTTAATAGATATTTACTGATTGATTGGTTTGCTCGATTGACTGAGTGTTGTATCCTCCAGTGAAATATTCGAAGGAAAGCCCCAGGGGCAGATAACACTTCTGAAGTTGATTTTATATGTTCCAGGCCTTGAAGTGTTCTTCCAGGACAAAGATTTCTGGGACATGATGGAGAAATCCAGATGAGTGCAGCCCAGTGGGAAATGAAGAGATGGCTGACTTGGATGCTCGCCATCAAGCACTAGGTTGATTAATTTGAGGACTAGCAATATTTTTTATATTAACACAGTTCAACTCTGAACATCGAGTCTCTACAATTATTTTAGTCTTGCTGCATTTCTGTAAAGAGCATTTAGTAGTTGTATTTATGTAAATCCTATACGGATGTCTTCATAGGTCGTCTCCAGGATTTTAATGCACTTTAAAGTTTTTCATTTTTTATTTATTTAAATTTTTTAATGTTTTCTCTTGTTTCGTTAGTAATATACAGGCACAAATGTTGGTAATTTTTGGGATGTGGTTCTGCATATTGCTACTTTGCTAAAGCCATTCATCATATGAATGAATTTTTTCACTGATTATTGTTTTCTTACTAAGTTATCACCCCCTCTTCAAATAGTCACACTTTTGATTCTTTTTTGCTTGTTTCTTTTTTAGAAGTAGGTCAAATAATTGTTAAAAGAGGAGCTATCTTCTTTTATTCAAACTCATTGGGAAAGTTTCCAGGATTTCTCCATTGCCAACAATTTTAGCTCTTGGTTTTTGATGTATGCTTTTTTATCATAAATGAATGCCATGCTTTGGTAAAGGAAGCCTCCTCCCTCTGTTGATACAGTCATGGATAATTTTTTTTTGCTCCTTTCCTAGCTTACATGATTAATTATTCTAATTTTTTTCATAATTTAAAATGGTTCTTTAACATAGGGTACAAACTCAACTTGGTCATATTAAACAATATTTGGAATATACTGCTGTATTCTTTTAACTAAATTTTATCTAATATTTTCAGGAAAATTCATTAGTGATATTGGTCTATAATTCTCTTTCTTTGTTTATCCCTCTTGGGGTTAGTTTTTAATACCATATTTCTCTCATAAAAAGAAACTTCGTAGCACTCCTTTCTCTATTATCAATAACAATTTATGTAGCATAGAAAGTAATTATTGTTTAAACTCTTCATAGGACTTTTGGCAGGATGAATGAATGAATGAGTGAGTGAATAGAAAAATGTAAAGCTCTTTATATTCTAGGCATTGTGTAGTACTGATGATCCAAATATAAGGGGGAACCCCTCAAGATGGCCATTGCCACAGGCTAACAGAGGAAAAAAATACATATACAAGAATGGTGGCAATGTAGGGATTTAGGATTCAGGAAAGTCACAAAGAAGGTGAATGAAGTCATACAATAATTTGATTAAAATGCTGATTCTAAGAATGTTAGTATTTATTTGATTTTTGTCTCAGAGCCAGTGATTCTTAGCTTGTGGAGTCTGACTTGGGTTAGAAATGATGAAAATTTTCCAGGGAGCCAAGATGGTGGAGTAGAGTCAGGAGTACCTGAATCTCTCTGAAAACACCCTCCAACCAACCTTAAAATAAAGCTTCAAAATGAAAACTAGAGTGACACAACCAACAAAACATTGGCATGACACCGTTTTCCTACTGAAGACAACTTGGAAGGTCAGGTTAGATCTCTTTCACTGGAGTAAGGGAGGAGTATAGTCTGCAATAAGGCCATGCCAACAATGCAGGCCAACAACAAGACAAGATAGAACAAAGCACAAACTCAGAATAGAACAATGTGACTAAAGAATCTATATAAAAAACTTGAAAAGAAAGATGGAAATTACTCTGAAGTACTGGGAGAGCTTAAAAAAGGATTTCAAAAATCAAATAAGAGAGGCAAAAGAACAATGGGGAAAAGAAATGAAAGTCATGCAAGAAGAAAACAACTTAAAAAGAAGAACTGGCTAAATGGAAAAAAGGTACCAAAATCCAATGAAGAAAAGAACTTCTTAAAAAGTAGAATTGACCAAATGCAAAGAGAAGAAAATAATTCCTTAAAGATTAGAATTGGCCAAGTAGAAGTGAATGATTTCACGAGACATCAAGAAACAAAAACACAATTCAAAAGAATGAAAAACAGAAGAAAATATGAAATATCACATTAGAAAAACAACTGACCTAGAAAATAGATCCAGAAGAGACAATTTAAGAGTTATTGGAGTACCTGAAAGCCAACATAAAAAAAGAAAGTTTACACATGATATCACAAATAATTATCAAGGAAAATTGTTTGGATATTCTTGAAGCAGAGGGTAATATAGAAAATGAGAGAGTCCATCAATCACCTTCTAAAAGATCCCCAAATAAAAACTCCCAGGAATATTATAGCAATGTACCAGAGCCACTAGACTGAGAAAATACTGCAACCAGCCAGAAATAAGTAGCTCAATTTATGGATCTACAGTCAGAATTACACAGAACACAGCAGTTTCTACTTTAAAGGAATAGAGGGCTTGGAATATGATATTCCAGAAGGCAAAGGAGCTAGTTTTACAAACAAAAATCACTTACCCAGAAAAACTGAGAATATCTTATTAAGGGAAATGGTCATTTAATGAAATAGAAGATTTCCAAATATTCCTGATGAAAAGAGCAGACCTGAACAGAAAATCTGATGTTCAAAAACAGGACTCAAGACAAGCATAAAACTGGTAAACAGGAAAGAGGAAACAAGAGATTCAGTGAGGTCAAACTGTTTACACCACTATATGGAAAGATGGTATCTGTAACATTTATTAATTTTATCATTATTAGGGCAATTAAAAGAATTACACATAGACAGAGGGTGTGGGAATAAATTGACTATGATGACATGATCTAAAAAAATCCAGAGGTGAAAGAGAATTGCACTGAGAGAAGAGCAAAGGAAGAGATAGAGTGGGGGTAAGTTATCTCACCTGAAGAGGTCCAGGATAAGGATAATGACAAGAAACACTTAAATATTAATCTCCTTGGGATTGGCTCAAAGTGGGAATAGCATTCATATTCAGTTGGGCATAGAAATCTAGTTTACCCTGGAGGGAAGCAGGATGGAAATAAGAAAAGGGAAGGGAACTAATAGAAGGGAGAATGATTTAATGGTGGCAGTGGTTAGAAGTAAATATTTGTGAGGTGGGACAGAGTGAAAGGAGAGAGAAAGAGCAGGAAAAGAAGGAGAAAATAGGATGGAGGGTAATACATAGCTTATATGAGATGTAAAATGAATAATTTTGACTACACCAAATTAAAAAGGTTTTGTACAAACAAAACCAGTGCAACCAAGATTAGAAGGGATTCATCTCTGGTAAAGACCTCATTTCTAAAATATGTAGAAAATTAAGACAAATTTGTAAGAATGCAAGAGACATTCTTTGATTGGCAAATGGTTAAATGATATAAATAGACAGGTTTCAGGTGAAGAAATCAAAGCCATCTATAGTTTTATGAAAAAAATGTTCTAAATCACTTTGATTAGAGGAATGTAAATTTAAACATCTCCAAGATACCATCTCACATCTATCATATTACTTAATAAAATAATAAAGGAAAATAATAAATATTGGAGGGAATGTGGCAAAATTGGTACACTAATGCATTGTTGGTGGAGTTGTGAAATGATCCAGCCATTTTGGAGGGCAATTTGGAACTATGGCCAAAGGACCATAAAACTGTGCATATCATTTATGCACTAATACCACTGCTAAATCTGTATAGCAAAGAGATCTGAAAAAAAGGAGGAACGAACCCATTTGTACAAAAGGTGTATAGCAGTTCATTTTCTGATGGGCAAAGAATTGGAAATTGAGGGCATGTTTATCATTTGGGGAATGGCTAAAGAAATCATGGTATATGATTGTGATGGAATACTATTGTGGTATAAGAAAAGATGAACAGGATGATCTCAGAAAAACCTAAAAAGAGCTCCATGAACTGATGCAGAGTGAATTAAGCAGAACCAGGAAGACATGGTATACAGTAACAGAAATATAGTATGATAATCAACTGTGAAAGACTTGGCTACTCTTAGCAATACAATAATCAGTTCTGAAGGTCTCATGACAAAGAATGCTATCCACTTCCAAAGAAAAAAACCCTTGGAGTTAGAATGTAGATCAAAACAGACTATTTTTCACTTAAGTTTATTTGTGTTTTTGGTTTTATATGAGTATTTTCTTACCACCAATGACCAATATGGAAATACATTTTGCAAGATCATACATGTATAAGTCACATTAAATTGTTTACCATTTCCGAGAGGAGGGAGGGAAAGTAGGGAAGGAGACAATGTGGATATTATAATTTCAGAAAACATATGTAAAAGATTGTTATTACATGCAATTTGGAGAATAAAATATTAAATAAAAAAGAAATTATGAAAACTGACCATTCAGAAACTAACATTGAATTGGCTTATAAGAGCTGATTGTTAAATTTTCAATGTGAGCTTTTACATCTCTGAAATGAGTAAATGCTGCATATCAGGTTTGAGTTATTGTATTGTCAGTTGTCTAGACCAGTGATGGGCAAACTACGGCCCTCGGGCCAGATGTAGCCCCCTGAAATGTTCTATCCAGCTGCACAACATTATTCCTAATCTGACGAATACAATGAGTAGGATGCAATACAATGAAACTTTGAAAGAATTGCCTTAGAAACAGACTGACAGATGAGCATTCCTTTCCTTTGGCCCCCTCTTTAAAAAGTTTGCCCATCACTTGTCTAGATTTCAAAAAATGATTGAGAAAATGTTAATAATGCAGATTTTAAAAGTGTGTCTTGTATGCTTTGGATGGATGGAGGGAGATCTGGTTGTAAAACATTTACCAGGATATCCTTGAGTATCCTGAATCAGAGAACAAGAATGGAGCATAGGAATATTATGAAAACAAAATGTTTCTAAACCACCACCACCTTAGAGCAACAATAGATGTAGCATTCTTTAAAGGAAATCTAGACACGAGTAGGGTGTTTTCCATGCAGCTCCTCAAAGAAAATATAAGAATGTAAGAACATATGAAAATAACTAGTTATACTTCTTAAGAAAAGACTAAGCAATGAAATCAATTCTAGGCATTTAGAGCCAAACAAGTCTTTTTTCCTGTTTTTTTTTAACTTCTTATTTAAATAAGAATAAATAAATAAATAAAATATGAATAAGGATATCAAGAGAAGGAAGTGAAAAAACCTATGGACAAACAATTTAATCTAAGGGAATAAACAAATAAGGAATGGAGAAGCAAGCATTTAATCCATTTTTCTGGGACTCAAAACTATATTTTACATAAAAACCATAAATTACTTTTCTTGGGGGTTGGGATAGCAGAGAAGAAAACTTCTCAGATGAGTGAGGAAGAGAACCGGTTGTCCTGTCCTAGTCCTCGCCTCCCTAGCTGCACATTCAGGAGAATATTTTCTGTATTGTTCCAGCCCTACCTCCCCAAATTAACAAAGGAAGGTTAAGTTCTGGTCCAAGAAAATCTATTTTATTTCTTCCCTGTGACCCTTCTTTATCTTCGACTAGGGTTCTTTACCTTTTTTTCTTTTTTCTTTTTTAATTTGTAATATTTCCCCATGGTTCCATAATTCATGTTCTTTCTCTCCCCTCCTCCCTGAGCTGACAAGCAGTTCCACTGGGTTATACATGGGTCATTGTTCAGAACCTATTTCCATGTTATTCGCATTTGCAGTAGAGTGATCTTTTAACACCAAAAACCCTATTCCCACTAAACCACGTAATTGATCATTTTTTCTTTTGTGTTTCTGCTCCCACAGTTCTTTCTCTGGATGTGGATACATTCTTTCTCACAAGTTCCTCAGGATTGTCCTGGGTCATTGCATTGCTGCTCAAAGTCAGTTACATTCGATTGTGCTACAACGTATCAGTCTCTGTATATGATGTTCTCCTGGTTCTGCTCCTTTCGCTCTGCATCAATTCCTGGAGGTCTTTCCAGTTCACATGGAATTCCTCCAGTTCATCTTTCCTTTCAGCACAGTAGTATTCCATCCCCAACAGATACCACAATGTGTTCAGCCATTCCCCAATCAATGGACAACCTTTCATTTTCCAGTTTTTTGACATCACAAAGAGTGTGGCTATAAGTATTTTTGCATAAGTCTTTTCCCTTATTATCTCTTTGGGTACAAATCCAGCAGTGGTATGGCTGGATCCAAGGGCAGGCAGTCTTTTAAAGCCCTTTGCACATAGTTCCAAATTGCCCTCCAGAATGGTTGGACCAATTCACAACTCCATCAGCAATGTATTAAGTGTCCCAATTTTGCCACATCCCCTTTTTTTATCACTATCCTTTGCTGCTAGGTGTAAGGTGGTACCTCGGAGTTGTTTTAATTTGCATTTCTCTAATCAGGAGGGATTTGGAACACTTTTTCATGTACTTATGGATAGTTTTGGTTTCACCATGTGAAAACTGCCTATTCATGTCCCTTGACCATTTGTTGATTGGGGAATGGCTTGATTTTTTGTAAATCTGACAGTTTCTTAAAGATTTGGGAAATTAAACCTTTGTCAGAGAGTTTTGTTATAAAAATTTTCTCACAGTTTGTTGCTTTCCTTCTAATTTTGGTTGCATTGGTTTTATCTGTACAAAACCTTTTTAATTTGATGTCATCATTCATTTTACATTTTGTAATGTTCTTTATCTCTTGCTTAGTCTTAAATTCCTTCCTTTCCCACAGATCTGACAGGTACACTATTCTATGTTCACTTAATTTATTTATGATTTCACTCTTTATATTTGTCATTTTCCCATTTTGAATTTATCTTGGAAGAGGGTGTAAGATGTTAATCTAAACCAAATTTCCCCCATACTGTTTTCCAATTTTCCCAGCTTTTTACCTTTTTAATGTTAACTTCCTTGGCAGTTTTGATGAAGCCTATGGATCTCTTTTCAGAAAAAATGCTATTTTTTCATGCATGAAGTAAAATATATAGCATTCTCAAGTAAGACAATTGTATTGAAACAGTCACCAAAATATATTTTTTTATTCTTTTTTTAAACATTTATTAATATTCATTTTTAACATGGTTACATGATTCATGCTCCTACTTTCCCCTTCACCCCCCGCACTCCCCCCACCCATGGCCGATGCACATTTCCAATAGTTTTGTCATGTGTCCTTGATCAAGACCTATTTCCAAATTGTTGGTAGTTGCATTGGTGTGGTAGTTTCAAGTCCACACCCTCAATCACGTCCACCCCGACCCATGCGTTCAAGCAGTTGTTTTTCTTATATGTTTCCTCTCCTGCAGTCCTTCCTCTGAATATGGGCAGTGTTCTTTACCATAAATCCCTCTGAATTGTCCTGGGTCACTGTATTGCTGCTGGTACAGAGGTCCATTACATTCAATTTTACCATAGTATATCAGTCTCTGTGTACAATGTTCTTCTGGCTCTGCTCCTTTCGCTCTGCATCTGTTCCTGGAGGTCTCTCCAGTTCGCTCGGAACTCTTCCAGTTTATTATTCCTTTTAGCACAATAGTATTCTATCACCCGCATATACCACAGTTTGTTCAGCCATTCCCCAATTGAAGGACATACCCTCCTTTTCCAATTTGTTGCCACCACAAAAAGCACAGCTATAAATATTTTCGTACAAGTCTATCTATGATCTCTTTGGGGTACAAACCCAGCAATGGTATGGCTGGATCAAAGGGCAGGCATTCTTTTATAGCCCTTTGAGCATGATTCCAAATTGCCAGCCAGAATGGCTGGATCAGTTCACAGCTCCACCAGCAATGCATTAATGTCCCAATTTTGCCACATCCCCTCCAGCATTCATTACTCTCCCCTTCTTTCATTTTAGTCAATCTGCTAGGTGTGAGGTGATACCTCAGAGTTGTTTTGATTTGCATTTCTCTAATTATTAGAGATTTGGAA
>NC_058131.1:698818291-698818675 GCF_016433145.1 Gracilinanus agilis
TACATTGTTTTTGTTTGTACAAAAATTTTTTAGTTTAATATAATCAAAACCATTTAATTTACATTTTGTAATTTTCTCTAACTCTTGCTTGGTTTTAAAGTCTTTCCTTTCCCACAGATCTGACAAGTAAACTATTCTGTGTTCACTTAACTTGTTTATAGTTTCCCTCTTTATATTCAAGTCGTTCACCCATTCTGAATTTATCTTGGTGTAGGGTGTGAGATGTTGATCTAGACCTAATCTCTCCCATATTGTTTTCCAAATTTCCCAGCAGTTTTTGTCAAATAGTGGATTCATGGCCCCAAAGTTGGGCTCTTTGGGTTTATCATACACTGTCTTGCTGATGTCATTTACCCCAAGTCTATTCCATTGATCCTCCTCTCT
>NC_058131.1:698823675-698878248 GCF_016433145.1 Gracilinanus agilis
CTTTTTTAATCATATCTATTTTTACTTTGGCTTTGTCAGAAATCATAATAGCCACTCCTGCCTTCTTTTTATCATTTGATGCCCAAAAGATTTTGCTCAAACCCTGAACCTTAAACTTGTGTATGTCCACCCGCCTCATATGTGTTTCTTGTAGACAACATATGGTAGGATTTTGGTTTCTAATCCACTCTGCAATTTGCTTCCGTTTTATGAGCGAGTTCATCCCATTCACATTCAGAGTTATAATCATCAGTTGTGCATTTGCTGACATTTTTGTATCCTCCCCTATTCCTACCCCCTTTTTCTAATACTTTTTCCTTTTAAACCAGTGGTTTGCTATTGAGCCACTATCCCTTATCCCCTCTGAGCCCGCGTTCTGCGTCCGCTCTCAGCGCCCTGCTCCTGCGCTCAGATTTTGTGTGTGTTCGTTAGCTTTTTAGGGTCCTAAATCTTGCTGCTCTCAGGAACAGGCCCCGGAGCTGCCAATGACTTGATGGGTGCCCCAAACTTGCTCTATTTCTTTTTAGCTGGCATTGGCGCTATAGGTGTTGTGTGTGGAGGGGATGGGGGTGGGGTGGTTGCTCAGCCCGCGATTTAGTGAGAGCTGTTTCACCCCTTTATAGCATGGAAATGCCCCGATTCCACGTACCTTCCACGCTGTGCCCTGTTGTGGGGTTCCTCCGTTTGTTTGGACTTGTTTTTATGTCCCCTTGAGGAGTTTTGTGTGTTTTGGTCAGGAGAGGTTAAGAGCTGCTTCTTACTCTGCCACCATCTTAACCCGGAACCACACCAAAATATATTTTTAAAAGAACAAGTTCATAAACACTTGCTTAAGAATCCTTGTCCTAAACTAACTTAAAGGTTTGCTGTTATATACTCTCCTTTTGTCCTCTCGAAGGTTGACGCAGGAGGTAAGAATTTTAAGAACAGTAACCTTATTTGCTCCTAGAAATGTATAAGCATCAATTTAATTTCTTAGTCTTCATCTTTTTTTTAAATGTATTTAATTACATGTTTTATGTGTCTTTTGTTTAGGAATTTACATGTCAAAAACTCTATTTACTTCTGGTTTCTTTTAAAGGAATGAAAAATGTCCAGTCTACTAAAAAAAGTGCTTAAGCTCAATTTTACAGAAGGTATTAATTATAATTAATATAAACTCATTTACTTTGTATTTTGGAAAGAAAAATCATATTTTTCAATTTTCTTTTATTTCTTATAAAAGACTAGTCATCTTCAGTTATTTGAATTATTTTCAATTCTTATGGTTAGGGCTTTCTCTTGCTTGCTTGTTATATATTGCTTAATGTGGAAGTCCTGAATTTGGAAATAATATTTCTTGATGATTTAAATATGGAGGTTTCTCTTTGTTAGTGCTTTTGGCTCTAAGGACCTATACTATATTTTCTGTTTCCAATACTCCCAGGGCAATTTTCTTATGTCATTTATTGAAATATGGTAAATATTTTATTTCATTAGGATTTCCTGGAAGACTCATGGCTTGAAGATGATCTCTGCATATTATATCTTAAAGAACAATTATCTTGAAATTTTGAGACTTCATATAGTTTTTCGACCTTCCTGTCTTTAGATTTTTTTTCTCCTATCAAGTTCCAAATTTTTTGCTTATTTTTGTTTTAATTCAGCGGTTTTACTGTTTTGGAGAATTTCTGAATTGTGTAGAGGTATAGTGAAAACAAAGCTGGATTTGGATGTTGGGTCAATCTTTTCCATTTATATAATGAAAGGATTGAATTGGTTGACCTCTAAAGACCCTGCCAATTATAAATCAATTATCCTATGCTTATGTGTTCTCTTTTTCCTCTTGTTGAGCTTAATTGAATCCATCTTTGAGAACTCTAATTTTCATTCTTCACTTTGGAATTTTATTGTTTTTCTGAGCCACTCTTTTTTTCCTGTTGTTATCTGGGGTTCTAGCAAAAGATGTAGCTCTTTCCCTTTCATAAGGGGATTTGGAGTGGCCTTTTTTCACATTATAGCATTAATTCATTAAATGGATTTTTTCTTGATTGATAGGGTTGAAGATTGGAAGTGGATCTTTTATTTTCATTGATATAGGATATTCTTAACTGAGGAAATTCTCTCCATCAATGAAGGCTGGCACTTTCTCTAGAAATGATAGTTAGAACGTTGTCTAAAACTGTAAGTGCTTAAATCAGTTTCCCAGGGTCTCAGAGTTATTTTGTGTCAGAAATGGGACTTGATTCTAGGACTTCTTTGCTCAAGGGCCAGCTTTCCATCCACTATGTCATATCACTTGTCTTTTCTTTCATTCATTAATTAAAAAATGATGAAAAAAAAAGGAAAAACTTTTTTCTGTGTCTGCGTGTGTGTGTGTTTTTCGGCCACTTTTCCTGTTATGGTTATTTCCTATTTCTTTTCTGCTATTTGTTTTGCTATTCATTCCTTCACTCTCTTTGGTGCAGTTTTTGATAAGATGAAGGGGAGATGGGGTCAGATATAATTTCTTACTTAACCAGCTTTCTGGAATTTTAAAAAATTATTTCTAAATAAAACAATTAAAAATAGTTAGACTGGGCAAGTCATTTGACCCCCATTGACCACCCTTACCACTCTCCCACCAAGGAGCCAATACACAGAAGTTAAGGGTTAAAAAAAATAGTTAGAGCCTTATGAGCCTGAGTGCTAGTGGGAGAAGCTAGGTGTTCTTGGGGTATTGCCAGATCCTGATTCTCCTAGGACATACCTGGGTTGGAACAATAATCCAGAGAAAATTCAGTCTCCAAATTGTACCTGAGTTCTTCATGTCAGAGGGCAGATTCTGTCACAGGTGTTACACCTACTATACAATGTTGAGGATGAGGTGGGGGGGGATGACAAATATAAATAAGAGAGAATCGCTTTTTTAAAAAATTTATAATAATTTTTATTTTTTAGAAAAGTTATCATGGTTACATGATTCATGTTCTTACTTTCCCCTTCATCCCTCAACCTCCTCCGCACCCCCACCCCCATAGCCGATGCGCATTTCCACTGGTTTTAACATGTGTCATCATACAAGACCTATTTCCAAATTGTTGATAGTTGCATTGGTGTGGTAGTTTTGGGTCTACATCCCCAATCATGTCTGCCTCAACCCATGTGTTCAGGCAGTTGCTTTTCTTCTGTGTTTACACTCCTGTAGTTCTTCCTCTGAATGTGGGTAGCGTTCTTTTCCATAAATCCCTCAGAATTGTCCTGGGTCATTGCAATGCTGCTAGTACAGAAGTCCATCACATTCTATTTTACCAAGTGTATTGATCTCTGTGTACAATGTTCTTCTGGCTCTGCTCCTTTCACTCTGCATCAATTCCTGGAGGTCTTTCCAGTTCACATGGAATTCCTCCAGTTCATCATTCCTCTCAGCACAATAGTATTCCATCACCAGCATATACCACAATTTGTTCAGCCATTCCCCAATAGAAGGGCATACCCTCCTTTTCCAGTTTTTTGCCACCACAAAAAGCACAGCTATAAATATTTTTGTACAAGTCTGTTTATCTATGATCTCTTTGGGGTACAAACTCAACAATGGTATGGCTGGATCAAAGGGAAGGCATTCTTTTATAGCCCTTTGAGCATAGTTCCAAATTGCCATCCAGAATGGTTGGATCAGTTCACAACACCAGCAATGCATTAATGTCCCAATTTTGCCACATCCCCTCCAACATTCATTACTCTCCCCTGCCATCATTTTAGCCAATCTGCTAGGTGTGAGGTGGTACCTGAGAGTTGTTTTGATTTGCATTTCCCTAATTATTAGAGATTTAGAACACTTTTTCATGTGCTTATTGACATCTTTGATTTCTTTATCTAAAAACTGCCTATTCATGTCTCTTGCCCATTTATCAATTGGGGAATGGCTTGATATTTTTATACAATTGATTTAACTACTTGTATATCTGAGTAATTAGACTCCTGTCATAGTTTTTTGCTATAAAGATTTTTTCCCAATTTGTTGTTTCCCTTCTGATTTTGGTTGCATCATTTTTGTTTGTACTAAAGCTTTTTAATTTAATATAATCAAAATTATTTATTTTATATTTTGTAATTTTCTCTAACTCTAGCTTGGTTTTAAAAATCTTTCCTTTCCCATAGATATGACAAGTACACTCTTCTGTGTTCACTTAATTTATTTATACTTTCCCTCTTTATATTCAAGTCATTCACCCATTCTGAATTTATCTTGGTATAGGGTGTGAAATGTTGATCTAAACCTAATCTCTCCCAAATTGTTTTCCAATTTCCCAGCAATTTTTGTCAAATAGTGGATTTTTGTCCCAAAAGTTGGGCTTATCTTTGGGTTTATCATTGTCTTGCTGACGTCACTTACCCCAAGTCTATTCCACTGATTCTTCCTTCTGTCTCTTAGCCAGTACCATATTGTTTTGATGACTGCTGCTTTATAGAATAGTTTAATATCTGGTACTGCTAGGCCACCTTCCTTTATGTTTTTTTTCCATTATTTCCCTTGATATTCTTGATCTTTTGTTCTTCCAAATGAACTTTGTTGTAGGTTTTTCTAATTCAGTAAAGAAGTTTTTTGGTAGTTTGATAGGTATGGCACTAAATAGGTAAATTAATTTGGGTAGAATTGTCATTTTTATTATGTTAGCTCATCCTACCCATGAGCAATCAATGGCTTTCCAATTGTTTAGATGCAGTTTTAATTGTTTGGAAAGTGTTTTGTAGTTGTATTCGTATAATTCCTGTGTTTGTTTTGGTAGATAGATTCCTAAGTATTTTATATTGTCTAGGGTGATTTTAAATGGTGTTTCTCTTTCTACCTCTTGCTGCTGTGATGTGTTGGAAATATATAGAAATGCTGATGATTTATGTGCATTTATTTTGTATCCTGCAACTTTGCTAATGTTGTTGATTATTTCCACTAGCTTTTTAGTTGATTGTCTAGGATTTTTTAAGTAGACCATCATATCATCTGCAAAGAATGATAGCTTAGTCTCCTCGTTGCCTATTTTGATACATTCAATTTCTTTTTCTTCTCTAATTGCTACTGCTAGTGTTTCTAGTACCCGATCTTATTGGAAAGGCTTCTAATTTATCCCCATTGCATATGATGCTAGTTGGTGATTTTAGATATATACTGTTTATTATTTTTAGCAAAAGTCCTTCTATCTCTATTCCTACACTTTCCAGTGTTTTCAATAGGAATGGGTGTTGTATTTTGTCAAAGGCTTTTTCAGCATCTTTTGAGATAACCATGTGATTTTTGTTTGTTAGCTTGTTGATATGGTCAATTATGTGGATGGTTTTCCTAATGTTGAACCAACCTTGCATTCCTGGTATAAATCCCACCAGATCATGGTGGATAATCCTCTTGATCACTTGCTGGAGTCTTTTTTGCTAGTATTCTATTTAAGATTTTTGCATCTATGTTCATTAGGGAGATTGGTCTGTAGTTTTCTTTCTCTGTTTTTGATCTACCTGGCTTTGGAATCAGTAACATATTTGTGTCATAAAAGGAATTTGGTAAGACTACTTCTTTGCTTATTATTTCAAATAATTTGTATAGTATTGGGATTAGTTGCTCTTTGAATGTCTGATAGAATTCACTTGTGAATCCATCAGGCCCTGGCGATTTTTTCTTAGGGAGTTCTTTGATGGCTTGTTCAATTTCTTTTTCTGATATGGGATTATTTAGGTATTCTATTTCTTCTGCTGTTAATCTAGACAATTTATATTTTTGTAAATATTCATCCATATCACCAAGATTGCTATATTTATTGCCATATAATTGGGCAAAATAGTTTTTAATGATTGCCTTAATTTCCCCTTCATTAGAGGTGAGGTCTCCCTTTTCATCTTTGATACTATTAATTTGGTTTTCTTCTTTCCTTTTTTAATTAGATTGACTAGTACTTTGTCTATTTTATCGGTTTTTTCAAAATACCAGCTTCTAGTCTTTTTTATTAATTCAATAGTTCTTTTACTTTCGATTTTATTAATTTCTCCCTTGATTTTTAGTATTTCTAATTTAGTTTTCATCTGGGGACTTTTAATTTGCTCACTTTCTAGTTTTTTTAAGTTGCATGCCCAATTCATTAATCTCTGCCCTCCCTAATTTGTTAATATATGCACTCAAAGATATAAATTTCCCCCTAAGTACTGTCTTGGCTGCATCCCACAGAGTTTGGCAGGATATGTCATCATTGTCATTCTCTTCAATTAAATCCCTGATTGTTTCTATGATTTTTAACTAACTCGTTTTGGAGAATCATACTATTTAATTTCCAATTAGTTTTTGTTTTGCCTGTCCAGGTGCCCTTACTGATTATTATTTTTATTGCATTATGATCTGAGAAGGTTACATTCATTATTTCTGCTCTTTTGCATTTGTTTGCAATGTTTCTATGCCCTATTACATGGTCAATCTTTGTGAATGTACCATATGCAGTTGAAAAGAAGGTGTATTCCTTTTTGTCCCTATTTATTTTTCTCCACATATCTATTAAATCTATTTTTTCTAGGATTTCATTCACCTCTCTTATCTCTTTCTTATTTTTTGGTTTGATTTATCTAGATCTGAAAGAGGAATATTTAGATCTCCCACTAGTATGGTTTTACTATCTATTTCCTTCTTGAGCTCAGCCAGTTTCTCCTTTAGGAATTTTGATGCTATACCATTTGGTGCATACATGTTGAGTACTGTTATTTCCTCATTGTCTATACTGCCTTTTGCCAGGATGTAATAACCTTCCCTGTCTTTTTTAATCATATCTATTTTTACTTTGGCTTTGTCAGAAATCATGATCTCTACTCCTGTCTTCTTTTTCTCATTTGAAGAGCAAAAGATTTTTGCTCCAGCCCTTTACCTTAAACGTGTGTATGTTCACCCACCTCATATGCGTTTCTTGTCCATGTTCTTCAGGAGGGCCACAGGAGGTGCCAGGTTTCTCCCACTTTCTCCTGGCATAATGAGGTGGAGATGGCTTCCTCACTCCCTCTCATCTTCCCTCTTGGAATGTGCTCAAGTTCGTCCTTGTGTTCTCTGTAGCCAAAACAATGGCGGCTGTAGAGTTGGTACTCAATGAATGGTTGTGGATTGGAAACAGAGTCTTGGTGAATGTGTCACTTATATCATGAAAGTTGGGAGCTCAGTGCTAGGGGATGCTCCTGTAGTTCTGAAGTGGCCACCTTTCTTCTATAAAAATATGGTATTGGGGGCAGCTGGGTAGCTCAGTGGATTGAGAGTCGGGCCTAGAGATGGGAGGTCCTAGGTTCAAATCCAGCCTCAGACACTTCCCAGCTGTGTGACTCTGGGCAAGTCACTTGATCCCCATTGCCCACCCTTACCACTCTTCCATCAAGGAGCCAATACACAGAAGTTAAGGGTTTGGGAAAAAAAAGAAAAAAAGTATGGTATTGGATAATGAGGTTTGGATTCCTAGATCACAACTGTGAAAAGAAGAATGATAGACTCCTGGCCAGGGATGGAGTGTACCTGAGAGAACCTGAAAAGACTGTATTTTCCTAGTAAGTATAAGCAGAGGATTTAACCTGAAAAAAAGAAGGAAGGAGAAAACATTCTTCACAGATCCATCCATTTAATTAGGATAGAGTCACTAAAAAGGTACTCTAAGGTAGATATGTACCTGCACATGTGGATGAGCCCTGGCTGGGCTTCCTTTGTTTTTTAGCCACATGTTCCTTCTTTTCCAGCCTCCTGACACAGAACATGAGAGCCTTCTACCTTTTCAGATTTATTTCTGATTTGTTGCACATTTAAGACCTATTTTTTTAGAAACATAAGAAAATCTGCTAATGCTTAGGAAAGAGACCACATGTTGTCATAGGTACATGCTAAATTAATGATGAAGGACATCAATGGTCTAGGTGAGTGATGGCAAACCTTTTAGAGAACAGATGCCCCCTCCCATATACTGTGGCATGTGTGCCATAGGTTTGCCAACATGGGTCTAGGCTCTTGCTGGAGTTTTCTCTGCCCCAGTATGAGCACTTAATCCTTTCTTTATGTGCAATGTATTGACCAATGAATTTGACATCAATTTCTGGCAAATTCCTAGAAAGTATTATTAAAAGGATGGTGAGTAGGTGTCTAGGAAAATTTATTAAGCATCCAAGTGTCATGAGCTAAATACTTCATATTCAAAGAAAGACCTAAGACAGCATCTATCCTCAAGGAGCTCACAGTCAAATTCTAATGGGTCAATCTGGCTTCACCACAAATAGGAGCTTCTCAACTCATTTTTTTAAATTTTTGTTTGTCAAAGCTGCTAGATGGGTAGCTGAGGCCAACCAACTGGTTCAATTGGATTTTAGCAAAACATTTGACAAAATTTCTCATGGAATAAATGAGAGAAAAGGGCTAGAACAGTGATGGACAACTCAAAAAGAACAAGGAACTAATCTGTCCATACGAGTACCTATCACCAGGAAGTGACAACTTAGTTTTCTAATGTTATCTGTGCTTTCTTTTTTGGTTGTTATTTTTGTTAAATATAGCCCTGCCTCCCTCTGAGCATTGTAGGCTTTGACACGGTGGGGCTAGACAATAATAGAATTAGGTGCTTTTGAAACTGGTTAAATGATTAATGAAAGAGTAGCCATTGAGAGTTTAATGTCTTCTTGGAAGGTCTCTAGTTGTGGGCCCCAGGGGTTTATGTTTGGCTCTGTGTTGTTTCATCTATTTATCAATGATTTGCATAAAGATACAGACAACATCTTTATTTCAATTTGGAGATAAACATAGCTAGGAAGTAAAGTAAACACAACACTGTCAGAGCCAGGATCCAAAAAAAGATCTTGGCAGTCTGGAATTTTTATCTAAACTGCATAAGAATAATTTAAATGGCAATCAGGTACCTTTGGTTGAAAAATCAGCTTCAGAAAACTGAGTTTGGAGAGTGTATCAGAGATCTAGCTGCGTGCTTGATATGAGCCAACAGCATGCCATGGCAGCCATGCAAGCCAATGAGGTCTTCCATTAGAATGTGAGCTCCTTCAGGATAGAAACTATCTTGCCTTTGTCTTTGTCTGTCCAGTGTCTAGTAGAGTCCCTGCCACACAGGTTAACTGAAGCTTTGGCTGCCTTTAGAGAGGCGGTGTGTTCCAGGTTATGGTGGCAATGCTGCTGCCAAATTCCATCCTGGTTAAACCGCATCTGGAGCATAAGTTCATCAAGCAATCGTTAATGGACACCTAGGTGACCAAGGCCTGGAGTCAGGAACACCCGAGTTCAAATCTGGCCTTAGACAACTCTCAGCTTTGTGACTTCGGTTTATCCAGTTCTCTCAGCTATAGAATGGGGATAACTGCATCGACCTCCCAGTATCGTTGCGAGGATGAAATGAGAACGATTGTAAAGCACTTATCACGGGGCTTGGCACAGAGGAAGCGCTAGCTAAATGTTAGCTGCTATTATGATACCACAGCTATGATTAGCAAACATTTAGTAAGCATCTACTTTGAGCCAGGCACTGTTCTCAGTGCAGGAGGCACTGTGTAGGGGTGGACTACTGCCACAGCTTACTATGACATGGCACTACTGGGGAGCACCTGGAGGAGAAGGCCATCCAGGATGCTCATGGACCGCAGGCTCATTCTGTAGGAGGATTGATTGGAGAAACTTGGATCACTGAGCCTGGAGAAAAGAAGACACTAGGGATTCGTGGACTGTCTTCAGTGATTGGAAGGGCAGTCATGGGGGCGGAGAAAGAGATTTAGGCAAAGGAGGATGAATGGGAGGAAGCTGTAAATAGGAAAATTTTGGTTTGATCACGGAAAAACCTTCCTCTCAGTTAGAGCTGCCTTAGAGTGGGATGGTCTTCCCCAGTAGGTTGGGGCTCCTCTCTTACTGGAGATCTTCAAACACAGCTGGACAGTCTCTTGTGGCCAGGGTGCAAGGAGGATTCCCTTCAGCTGTGGGTCAGTCCAGGTCTAGGCAGTCTTCAGAATTCCTCCCAGCTCTGAGATCTGAAATTCTGTGACATCTCATGAGTATGTTCTACTTACTTGTCCAGCCCTTAGCATGGTACACAGCACACAGGACAGACTAATAAATGCTTATTCCCTTTCCTTTCTGACATCCCAGTAAAATGTGATGTCAGAAAAACAGAGCAGCAGTAGTGGTGCTGGCTTCCTTATTCCTTACCTAGGACTCTCTGTCTCCTAAACACAGGCATTTTCTCTGGCCATTGTCTATGCCTGGAATTCTCTCCTTCCTTCCCTCCCTCTCTCCTTACATCTCCTGGCTTACTTCTAGCATTGGCTAAAATCGTGCGCTCTGTAAGAGTTCATTCCCAATCCCCCTTCATGCTAGAACCTTCCCTCTGTGCTTGCCTCCAACTTGGCCTGTATCTGTCTTGTTTGGATGCTGTTGGCATGCTGTCATGATTTGGAGCCCCCATAGGTTTCAGTGGGTTCTTGCCAGACTCTTATTAGATGATGTCAGTAAAGAATTCTGCAAAACTTTAAAGGGCTGTATTTGCTCTCTTCAGTGTCATCTCATTCCTCTCCTGGTTTGGGGCAAGTCCATTTAGAAATTGTTCAATGACCAACCATTCACATTCACCTGTTTATTCCTTTTAGTCATGGCTTGATGCACTATCTCCCAACTGGATAAAATAATGCTCATTGAAGCCTCCTTGGAACAACTCCAAGAGCAGGTAGTCAGATGGGGAAGACACACCCCACAGGCTTCACAACGAGTGGTGCCTTCGTTATATTCTTGCTAAAATAGATGTTTTATATTTTGGAAACTGCACCTTGGAGGTGATGAGTATTTGGGCTGCGAAGGCCTACCAAGAAGCCGGATGCCCTACAGCTTTTTTAGGGATCAGTAGCACACTCAGGGGGACTGTGGGCAATGGTTTGATCTGTGATAATGCATCTTTTCCAGGCTAGTTTGCAGACTTTCTCCAGGACATTCTGAGGTTTGTATTTGGAGTGTGAGGATTTTCACCTGTGACAGGGAGCTTCTGATGTGTAATTTCCAGCCACCGGGTTGAGTGTTCTTGACACATTTTCAGTAAGCATTGAATCGTTACAGCTTGCAGAGATGGGTCCCAGGACTGCCAACATTTCCAATTATTTTGGTAGTTTTTAAATGAAATACCCCTTAATTTTGTATTTAAGTAAATGGGCTTCTGGGTTAAGATGGCCACAGAGTAGTAGCAGGATGCTTACTCTCCTTACCACTGACCAATACATGCTACCTCAAACGGACAAAAAAAAATCCAGATGAATGAAGGGACTCCACAAAAGGGTGCAGCATTGAAGGCATGTGAGATTTGGGCATTTCCATGCTATAAGGGGGTGAAATAGCTCCCAAAATGTGAGCTGATCAACCCTTCCCAATCCCACCTACAGTGCCAGAGCCAGAGCGAGTGCACCAGAATTACAGCGAGTGTGGGGTAATCTCTAGGTTTTTGGTAGCTGATTAAGATCACCAGGGACCTATCCCTGAGAGCAGCTGGACTTGAGACCCCAGGAGGCTAAAGAGTGAGGACCTTGCACATGGAGACAGAGCTGAGAGGGGCAGCAGACAGTGGAAGCCACGAAGAGACTACTTGGAAAAGTAGCCTAAGGCAAAAACTGCTCTGTAGCTCCATACACAGAGAGCCTTGCCCTCTGCCCCCAGACTTCTGGCTGGGAAGGAAAATCAGCATAATGATGGCAAGCAATGCCCAATAAATAACCACCAGAAAGAAAAAGAGAAAGGCACTGACCCTGGATAATTTTTACAGAGAAAAAATCCAGATCACAGAGGAGACAGCAGAGGAGAACAAACATATCCAAACCTTCCCCCCCAAAATGGAAATTGGTCACAAGTTTTTGAAGAGTTCAAATCTGAGATCATGAGAAATATGGAAGAGATTGGCAAGAGAAGTGAGAAATAGCTCAAAAAGAAATGAACAGTTTAAAAGACAGAAACTCTCAACTGGATAAAGAAGTCCCCAAATCAAATGAAATGATAAGCAAATTGGAGACCAAAATTAAACAGCTAGAAACCATGAAAAACAGGATAGACCAAATTGAAAAGGAAAATCAAAAGATTATAGCAGAAAACCAGTCTTTAAAGACCAGAATTGGGCAAGTAGAAGCCAATGATCTTGCAAGACAGCAAGAATTAATAAAGTAAAGCCTAAAGAGTGACAAAATAGAAGGAAACATGAAATATCTCACTGAGAAAATTAATGAACTTGAAAACAGATATAGAAGAGATAATTTGAGAATCATTGGTCTACCGAAAACCCAGAAATCAACAGGAATCTTGACATCATACTGCAAGAAATTCTCCAAGAAAACTGCCCTGATGTTCTTCAACAAGAGGGCAAAATAGACATTGAAAGAATTCATAGATCATCCTCTACATTAAATCCTCAAAAGACAATCCCCAGGAATATAATTGCCAAATTCAAAAGTTTCCAATCTGGGGGCAGCTGGGTAGCTCAGTGGATTGAGAGCCGGCCCTAGAGACGGGAGGTACTAGGTTCAAATCTGGCCTCAGACACTTCCCAACTGTGTGATCCTGGGCAAGTCACTTGACCCCCATTGCCTACCCTTACCACTCTTCTGCCTTGGAGCCAATACACAGTACTGACTCCAAGATGGAAGGTAAGTGTTTAAAAAAAAAGCTTCCAAGCTAAGGAGAAAATTTTACAAGAAGCCAAAGAGACAATTCAGATATCAAGGTGCACCAATCAGGATTACACAGGATCTGGCAGCCTCCACACTATAAGACTGCAAGGCTTGGAATATGATATTCAGAAAGGCAAGAGAACTGGGTCTACAACCAAGGATCACCTACCCATCAAACTTGACTATATACTTCCAGGGGAAAGCATGGGCATTCAACAAAATAGATGATTTCCAAATATTTGTAAAGAAAAGACCAGAACTAAGCAGAAAGTATGATATTCAACCACAAAAATCAAGAGAAACATGAAAAGGTAAATAAGAAAGAGAGGGGAAATAATTTTTTTTATTTCTTCCTTCTTTAAGATCAAATTACTTGTATTCCTATATGGAAAAATGGTATGTGTAACTCTCAAAAACTGTGCGCACTATTATAATAATTAGAAGAATTAATCATAGGGAGAGGCTGGGGGTACTAAGTACATTTAAATGAATGTCAGTAGTTTTTATTATATCCCCCTTCCTAGAGGCAGTGTATTTGTGGAAAGAAAATTGGGCTTTATGTCCAAGAGAAAGGAGGGAAGTGAAGAAAGGAAGCTATGGATGGCCACAGTGGGGTCTCAAGATAATGGCAACTGCTTCCTGTAGTCAAGGTCTAGCCTTTCCCTCTCCTCCAGCTGGACACATTAGGTCAGTCCCTTTGACAATGACATGTGGCTGCCACCAACCCATCCTTCCTCTCTGTGTGAAGGTGACAGCCAGAACCCCGAGAAAAGAACAGCAAGGGAAGAGGACTATCTGCATCTTTGGGAGTTTAAAAGAGGGAGGAGGAGTTGGTGGCTTTACCGATGGATGGAACTTGGCTAAGGAGGGGAGGGTGAGTCTGAGCTACTGGCAAAGAGGACGTGAATCTGAGAGGAAGCCCCCACCTCAATTTCCCATGAAAACACTGGAGCCACAGAGAGGATTCTGCAGATGTGTGGGTGTCAAGAAGGGCATTTCCCAGAAAGCACCCACAAATAAGACTCATGCATATGGGCCCCCCGTTCTCTCTTCTCTGAAATGACTGCAGTGCTGATGAGTTCCCTGATAGCCTGCTCTGCTCCAGAGGAAGCCTGTGGAGGTGGTGATGACTGTGGGGACCCTAAGCCGAACCTGAGCATGATGACATGCAGGTGACTGATGCCTCTGGCAGCCGAGCAAGCTCCCACTGATGGATGGGGCAGCGCCCAAAGGGGCCAGCCCAGGCTCAGGCTCCCAAACCACATAGATAGCTTTCATGGGACTAATGGCGTATTTTTAATCCTCCTTTCTTGGGAATCAAGAAAGTGGGTAAAATCACCAAGTTAAGTATTTTGAAAACTTGCCAATCCTAGGTAAATCTCACTCTGGCTGGGACCCGTGCCAAGCGAGCTAGTAGGAACTGACTCCCACATCTGGGATTAAGAGGATTTGGGTTCAGTAATAGTATCTTATACTTATAGAATGTCTTTCATCCAAAAGGATCCCAAAGCTTTTTATGAATTTAACCACTTGGGTCCCCAAAGAACCACATTCACATCTGGGGTAAGACAACAACAACAGAAACTGAAGATGAAGAGGCCGCTCTTGGAGCACGAGAATCCTGCAGTGAGTGGATCGTGGGTGGGTGGGAAGATAGCCAGAGCACAAGGAGGTATCCAGCCCCACTTAGAGAAATGGGTGACCGCCAGTGGCCTGGATCCTCACCTCCTGTTTTTGTTCAAAGGGTAAATCATGGGGCCCATGAGGTGGTGTAATAGGTAGAGTTCTAGACCTGGAGTCGGGAAGACCTAGGGCCAAATCCTCTCTCTATCACTTCACTATGTGACCTTGGGTGAGCCACTTAGTCTCTCTTTGCCTCAGTTTCCTCTGCTTTGAAATGGGGATACTAATAGCACCTACCTCCCAAAGTTGTTGGGGGGGGGCTCAGATGAGATATTTGTAAAGTGCTTTGCAGACCTTAAAATTCTCTAGAAGTGCTTCCAATTATTATCTCTTATATGTATATTGTTGTCTGTAGGCTTTCTAAACTCTTTGAGGGCAAGTTTGGGTTTTGCATCCCTAGGGCTTAGCACGAGGCCTGGCACTGCCTTGAGTCTCCCCCAAAGGTGTAAGGAGGGCCCTCACGAGACGTGACATCAGGCCGAGGCTCTGGAGCAGCTTCCTTTTGCTCTTCAGCGACTGCTTCCCCCTCGGCAGGCTGGCCCAGGCCTTCCGCTCCCAGCGACTCCATTTCCTAAGGAGTCACAGGGAGCTGAACAGGGAATGCCCAGTGCCTGGCGGTCAGCGTTAGATGCTGGTATTGTTTTCTGCTGGCTTTTTCTTGATTTGAGTTTAACATTTGGAAGCCAGCTTGTTGCCTGCTCGGAAACATGAAACAAATGCTTTTTAGCAGGAGGGAAACATGCGGATTATTATTTTTGGAGGTGGGTTTGGCTGGCAGTGCTCATGTGAGCGTGTGTGGGGAGGACTGTGGGCTCCTCCAAACTCCGCCGGGGATTCCAGAGGAGAGATCTCTGTGTAAACTGGGAAGAAACGTGCTGAGCCAAGCAAGCACCTCTCTGGGGCAGCGAGGGCCCCTCACTGAGGCTGTGAAGGTCAGTGGTTTTGGGGGCCCTTTCTTTGCTGCCAGAACTTCACAAACCCGAGTCATCAAAAACCAGCCTGGGCATATCTCACTTTATTCATTCATTCATTCATTCATTCATTCATTCATCTATCCATCTATCTGTCCATCCATCCATCCAAGCCAACCATTTCACTTGTGTACACAAGCATCCTTCGGTGAGGCTTTGCCCCAGGATCAGGGCCCTGGAGTAGAGACAAAGACAAGTGAAGACATTAGGCCTGAAAGGAAGATGCTGAAAGAGGCGGCCCCTCCCCCCTCCTGGACCCCTCCCCCAGTGATAAGTTACTGTACAGGATCGATCTTCATTACTGTCCATGTGGTATTTTTTTTTTTTGTGCCTCTTTTTCAATGAAAAAAAAAACAGCCATTAATGAGAACCTTTAAAGGCTTGTTAACAATATCCTTTCATCCATCAAAGGCCTGTCGGGGCCCTGCGCGCCCGTCAATTTTCACCTTCTTCCTGGCGACCCTCCGCACCTCGCTTATCCACTCTCCCACTAGGATAGAAAGATCCTTGTCGGAGCCGGCCGGGCTGATGGAGCCCAGACGTGTGCCGTCTGTCTGCGGCTGGAGCCACTCGGTCCAGAAGCCTGTGGCCTGCTGCCCTCCGCCCTGTCAGGCCAGGCCGGACCTGCGGTTTCTCCAGTGGCCGGGCCTGGCTTGCAGCTGCCACTCCCACGTTACGTCCCTCGGCCTCCCTCTCAGCATCCCCCAAACCCAGGAGGAGAGAAGCAGGCGGAATGCTAGTCTGCGCAATGCCAACTTCTACCCCAGCGCCCGAGGCCTGGGCGGGGCCAAGAACGCCCACCCTCATTGGCTCCCCGCCCCAGGCGGCCCCTCTGACTGACCTATGAGATTAGAGGAAAGAGCCAAGGCTGCCACCCACACGGCTGGGCACCGAGGGGGGACGGCTTCCTCACTGCCCTTCTGGGATCCTCTTTGAAGGAAAATAAATCAGACACTATGCATCACCCCTGCGTGCCCCCTCCTCTCCCGGGCTACACGCTCTGTCCGAACAAAAGGAGCCCTCAGCAGTGGGCATTCTGCCCGGCACCCACATCACGGCTGCCCCGCCCAGCGCTCCCCAAGAACCGCCTATGGCAACCATGGCTGAAGTCGGGGGCGGGAACACGTTCCTTGTTGTCAGGGCCGCCATTCCAGGAGCGGCAGCGAGGATGAGGAAGGGGTGGGCTGGGGGCACTGCGCAGAGCCTCGGCCGAGGGGCTGTCGGCTCAAACGCTATTATGTTTTTGCCGGATTCGGGCAGGGATTACAATTAAATCTGGGAACGCAATTCTTCAAGGATTTTTACATTCCGACAAGAATTTTACTGAGCAATTACTCCTGAAATAGTACATAAATCTTCCTGGACTCCCCTCGGATTACTGCGCTTAAGTTTCTAAGCAATCTCTCTCCCCTTCTCTCTGTCTGTCTGTCTGTCTGTCTGTGTCTCTCTCTGTCTCTGATCCTCTCTCCATGTTTATTCTTATTCTCTATTTTCAGAGGTAACGGCGAAGGACCACGAGTGCTCGTTGGTCCTTTGGGAAACAAGGAGAAAGTTTAGACAGAAACGCAGCGTGTTCTTATTCCAGAATGGCGAATAGCGATGAGGATGCCGGTGCTGAGGGCCAGCGCAGAGACATGGAGCATCTCATCTGCTGTGCACGGCCACGTTGAACCCGGCGCCACTGAGGACAAAATCAGTAACGGGATTCGTCTTTTTCTGCCCCGCTCAAAAGTGCTGCGTGGAAGTGGCTTCCCTTGAGCCTCCCTGAGATCCTGTGAGCAGGGGCCAATGTTAATTCCCATTTACAGATGGGGAAACCGAGGCCATCCCTCAACCCCTCTGCCTCAGGGTGCCACAGACGGCAACATGTTTGGGGCTGTTTTGGAGCCAGGTCCGCCTTACTCCAACTGTGGCTCTCCATCCCTTTCTGCGTTCTATTAGAGTAGAAAGCTATAAAAGGCAGAGAAATTAGGAGCGAGGCTGCGGTCCTTGTGCACGTCATTATTAGCCAACATTTCACCTGGATCGTGCCGCCAGTCGCACCTCCCAAGAGGCAGGGCAGCCTCGAAATAACTGGGGAAGAGAGAAAGATCAGGCGGGCAGCCTTCCTGCTCTGCTTCCCAGAGTGCGTCCTGTCACCCACGATCTCCCCCACCCCCCATGGGACGGGTCTTGGTCCTTCTCTGTTCAATATTCTCACTCAGGATTATCTTTACTGTTTAAAAACCCTTTGCCTTCGGTTTTAGAAACAAGACTGGGGACTGGTCCCAGGGCAGAAGAGCGTGAGGGCGAGGCCACAGGGGCTAAGTGACTCACCCAGGGTCTCGCAGCTAGGAAGCATCTTCTAATTGCTGCTGCCTCAGGGGAAAGTCCTCCCCTAATTCCGGGCCAGCAGGCCTCCCAAAAGCTTAGCTGCTTTTGTGGCTGGAGACTCGTGCCCCCTTGGGGGGGGACTGGATGGGAAAGCTTTGTTGGCCCTGGGGGAAAGCGGGCCAAGAGCCCCTGGCAACCTCAGCCTTCTCCACGGGCGAGGGCCCCATTGCCTAAAAACGCAGCCCCCCAACAAGTTCTATTCCGAATCTTCTGCTATCACACTCCCCACAAGCGGGTGAACACAGCCCGGGCTGGCACCAGACGCCGCCGCGCCAGCTGCCCTGCCTGCCGGCGTCTCCGTGTCAGCATTTCGCCCAACTCCAAGGCGGAGGGAGGAAACCTGATCGGTGAGTGGAACCCAATCCTGAGTTGGGGAAATGTGGCTCTCGTGCCTTTGCGTTTCTCCTCCGGATTTGGAAACAGACCTTTTGGGGGTCCTCCTGAGGCTTCTGGGGCTCCTTCCCATCCCCTCAGCCAGGAGGGGGTCCTCGGGAGTCCCGGGCTTGTCCCAAGCCATGCAAGGCATGGAATGAGGGCACCTCCCAGGGCAGGAAAACCTTAGAGAAAGTGGTTCCATGAGGGTGCAGCAAGGACGAGGCCAGGGATGCTGAGACGTGGGCAGGTGCTCCGTCACTTTGGTGGAAGCTGCCCCTCAGACTCAGCTGTCTGGACCACCAGGGCTGCCTGCCGTCTTGTTGGCACTCCTGGCCACCCAGAACCCAGGGAAGGGCCTGGGAAGGGGTGAGAGCTTGGCACCAGGAGCCACAGGACCGAATCCTAATCAGAAGGATTCTGCCTTGGGACCTTGGACAAGCCACTATCTGGAAGGGATAAAATGGGGGGTGGTGGGGGTGGCTTAAGGCCCCTCTAAGGTCCTTTTAAGGCTTAATCTGTGTGTCTGTGCTCCTCCTCAGGCAGAGAATCTGCTCAAACCCTTCCATAGCACCCGCCTCCTGGGCCCTTGGTGGGGGAGGGAGAATCCTCTGGCCCCCTCGCCAGCCCAACCTACACAGCCATTTTTCTCTGGGAACACCGAGGTCCTTCGCCTCCTCACGTGTGCTCTGGGCCCTTTCTGGTGAGGCCGGGGGAGCTCAGCTTCTGCCCCCCCCTCACCCCCAGGGATTCCTCAAGAGCCAATTCTGGGGCTGCCTGGCTGAGATGCTGGGAAGGAGGCGGTTTGGAGAGTCTGCCTGTGGCTCCTTTTCCATTCACTTCTAGCAGAGGAGGGGTCTGCAGAGAGGGAGGGTCTCGTCCACCCTTTGTGGAGGCCGCAGTCATTCTTCTAAACTACAGTGCCCTCTGTTGGAAAGCCCATGGCCAGAGAAGAGACAGCCGGCCTGAGCCGACCAGACACAGGCTCTGCAGAGCCCCTCCTGTGGCTCCCGTCCAGGCCCCAAAGACCTCTCCCGCCAGGCATTGGGCCGCTGGCCTCGGGGAGTTCCCTTTTGTGCCCAGCAGCACTTCCCTATCGCACCTGGGTGGGCACCTCTGACCCAGAAGGGAACTCGAGGGCAGCCCAGCCCTCTTCATGCCCCCCAAAGAAGTAGGAAAAATGCCCACTGCACTCTGCTCGTGCCCAGGGCCCAGAGGGGCACTCAGCAGAGGCTGCCCACGGCAGAGAGCGGGCCTCTTCCAGCCAAGGACAATTCATCCTCTTATTTGGGGCTGAAGGAGGAAAGGTTCAAGGCAAGCTCTGGAATCCCAGCCCTTTGGGGGCCGGGGGGCTCCGGCATCTTGACCTGCACCCCGTAAGGCCAGGTTGTTGGTTCGGGCTTCCGGGGACGCAGCCAAATTCCTCTAGATTTGGGCTGTGGCTGACCTGGTCACCAGGAAGCCTGGCCGAGAGTCCAGCTGGAGGGGCCCTGTGGGGGCAGTGGACTTTCTCCCTCTACCTCCTGAGGCATTCGATTGGTGCCTGGGTCCTGCCCTCTTCCATGCCCAGATGACAGCTTGCCAACCAAGAGGATGTCGCAGTTGGCAGCCGACGTCTGGAGGCTTCTCAGTGACGGGAAAGCCTGGCAGTGAGTGTGATCAGCTTCTCGGGCTGAGCTTCTCCCAAAGAGTGCCAGCGTCCTGCCACCGAACCCCCTCTGGGCAGTGCCAGCCCGGGAGATCCCAAGAGCTGCCTTTGTTCGCACGGTCTAGAGGGGGGCAAAGCAGAGACTGGACAAGCGGGAGCTGGCAGCCAGAGAGCTTTATTCACCCCAAGGTTGGGCCCTGCGCAGAAGGAGGTGGGCAGGGAGGACACCAGGCACCGCCGCCTCCTCGGGGGACAGGAGTCCGAGTGGGCCCTCGGCCACCATTGCTTTCCCCTCTCCAGGATGGGGAAAAGGCGGGCTCTGAATGGGAGGGACGCCGAGCGGGCATTAGGAGCTGTTTATGGAAAACAGCAAAGCAAGCAGGGAATCTGGGCAGCGATCCTGGCAGAGGGACAGCTTTCCAGCCTGCACAAACACGAGGGGAGCAGGAACCAGGGGGGCCGGGTGGCAGCTTCTGCCCCCTCGCTACGCCAGATGCTTCCTTCGAGGGGCAGCGGCACCTCTCCCTCCAGGTCCTGCTCCCCCCTTACCCTTGCTTTAATGGGTATTAAAAATAGAACAAAAACAGGGCTGGAGATGGGAACAAAATAGAGGCGCCGATGCTAGGCGCCGGGCTCCTGCCAGAAAGGGGGCCTGGCGTGGGGCCCCCCAGGAGCCAGGCTGCTTGTTTAACCTCGGGGTCCCACCCCATATTGGCCCGCTGCCCCCTGAGGCTGCATCCTCTCTGTGGAAGCCTCCCACGCTCATCCCGCCCCCCAGACGCTGAATTCTGCCTGGGGATGTGTGTGGCGATCCGGCTGCCAGGCGGGGGTCCGGGCTGGCCCGGCGGTGGTGGGCAGCAGCGTTAGTTGGCCCCCTTCCTTTTCAGGGGCTTCTCGTGCTCCAGAAGCCACTCCTTCACGCCCACTCCTCCCGTGTAGTTGCCCGTCTTTCCGCTGCTACAGATCACGCGGTGGCACGGGATGATGATGGGGACCTGGAAGAGAGGGATGGAGGCGGTGATGCTTGGGACCACGCACGGCTGGCAGAGTGGGGATGGCGCCGGGTCCCCGGGTGACGCAGGCATGCCCAGCTTTGCTTAAAGGGGGTGGGGTGAGAGGGGGCCCGGGCATCGGCCCTGCCTCCCAGCCCCTTGAGCTTCAGAAGCCCCCATGTGAGGTGAGGCTACCATTACCAGGGGCTGCTGGACGGGCCGGCACACAAGGATGGAGGACCTCGGTGTCGGACCACGGCATTTGTGAGCCCCTTGGGCCCCGTAGGAGCCGAAGCCTGGCCTGTGGACTCCCTCCCGGGGAGGGAGGAAGGGGTAGAAGCCATCGAGCCCATCCCCCGGACCCGCGGTGAGCGATCACAGAACGCATCTTGAGGTGAGAGAGCCCAAGTTGGCTCTTTGGAATCGTGTGTACTTTATTTTCTATATTTTCAGAAACAGGATGCTGAGAAGGGTCCAGAGGCCTCCTCAGATGGCCAGAGAGGCCCAGGGCACTGGATTCGAAACGGCAGTGGATGCAAGGCCAGGCTTTCCGTCCTTCTTCAGCTCAGGGGTCCATCGGCATCTACATCAAGCCTCGGAGCCCCGACTTCTCCATCCAGTGTGCCGACACCCAGAAAAGGCTCCGAAAGCCTTTGAGCCTTCCAGAAGTGCCGGCTCTCCCCTCCCCAATAATCCGGGCTAAGCCCCCATTGCATGCGGCCTCCGGCGAGAGGGGCTCAAACGGGGGATGGGCATCTCGCCTTCGTTTTCAGAAGAGCCCCAACTTTTCATCATGGAAACTCTGTGCCACCGGAGGGGGAAAGCCTTGTTCTTCCACCAAAAAGACTGAGTTGGTGCTTCGGGATCATTCCAGAGCAGCTGCCACCGACCCGCTCGGTGACCCCGAGGGAGCCGCAGTCTCTCGCCTTAGCGCCTTCCTCGGTGGGAGGAAGGCTGGACCGGAGCCTCCCAAGTCCCTTCGTCGCTCGGGTTCTAGACGTCTCGGCCTCCCCGGCCTCGGCTCCCCCATTTGTCACGCAGAGTCGGTCTGAGGCTCTTCCTTCCGTTCTAAGTCTCTGATCGGACGGTGTCTGAGGTCCAGAGAAGAACATGGAGCCATGCAGCAGGGTGGGGGTCCCAGGGGGCTCTTTTCACGTTCCCGTGCAGAAAGCAAAGAATTCTGACTTAAAAGGGAAAGTCAAGAGACGCCTTCCCGGGCCTCAATCCACGCTCAAACGCGGGACAGCATGGCGGGACGCCCAGACGGAACCCGACTCCTCGGGCCGTAAGAAGGGGGACATCAGGAATTCCGGCTCTCTCCCTCGAACGAGGAGGAAACCAGCCGTCCAGTGGAGGCTTTGGGGTTCCACGACCAGCCCGAGAGAAGGAAGAGAAGAGCCATCGGGTGGTCCGGGCCCCCCGGCTCTGCGAGGGAATGCTGGCTGCCGTTCACTCACCGACGGTTCCGAGGCTCCCCACTCGCTCGTGGGGCTCACCCCACTCCCTGTCCCCGTTTCCCTCTCAGCAGCAGCAGCCCCCCCTTCCCTCGTCTCCAGGCTGGAAGTTCGGTGTTTTCTGGCGGCGATCATGAGCGTCCCTGCAAGGCTCATCCGGGGAAAGTGGCCCCCCGGCCTCTCCGGTCCAGGCCTCGTCCAGCCCAGAAGTCAACACGGGGCAGCCGTCGTGGGGAGGCCGTCTCAGGCTGGGGTACAAAGTGGCGGCTTTGAGCTTGAGCGCTCTTCTGACTCGGGGCGGGCCGCCACCGGGCAGCGGTGCCATGTTCTGGTTCGGTTCTGCACCCGAAGGGGAGAACATCAGAGCCTTCCCAAGCCGCCACCAAGGGCATCAAGGGGAGCTCGGGGCCGCGGCGTCTCCTCAGGCAGCAGCCCGGAGGGAAGGAGCTCGCAGCCTCCTCGGTACCCAGATCCCGGGGAGCCCCGACACCCCTCTGGGCAAACGCCCGACAGCCCCGGCGTAGTGCGAGGGGGACGCCTCGGCCGCCCGAGCCCAGCAGAGCCTCCGTCCTGCTTCCTCAGTCCCACGCGCTCCGGCGGGCCAGGATAAAGGGGCGCCTCCAGAACGTGTCTGGGAAAAGGAGGGGAGAGAGTCTGGCCCAGGAGGGAACCCCGGCCATGGCAGCCGGCGGCCGGGCTTGGCTGAAGGCTTCTCCGTCCGGCTCCTCCACTCGACGAATCCCGTGACGTGCGCCGGCAGCTCTCGAGCTTCCTGGCAGCCGCCCGAGGATGGCACGAAACGGGGCGGCTCCGGGACGCCGCAGCCCCTCCTTCTCCATCTTCTCTGAAATGCACCATTACTCTGCCTGGCACCGCGGGCTGGCGGCATCCTGGCCAATGTGGGCGGTCAATGCTCCGGCCTAGCAAGGCCCGCGGCCTGCGGGGTGGGCAGGGAGAGAAGCAGGGCCGGCCCGGACAGGAAGAGGGAAGTGGAGACGCCATCTCTGAGGAAGCTCCCGCTGGCTCTGCGGACAGAAACAGGGAAGTGGAGACGCCATCTCTGGGGAAGCTCCTGCAGCCCCCGAGGACAGGAAGAGGGAAGTGGAGATGCCATCTTTGAGGAAGCCGCGCGGAGAGGAGGCTCAGAGGCTGAGGAGGCACTTCTGCACAGATGGCGATGTCGCCGCCAGCGCCAGAAACGTGCCTGGCTTTGCTCTGAGGCGCAGAGCCTGGCATCCCGAGCAGCAGCGGGGGCAGAGCGGTGCTGAGGAGGGAGAGCGGAGCTCCAGCAATCCCGGCTTAAAGGCTGGTCTGATCTGGGGGATCCCATCCCATCTCATGGCTTTACCTAACTGGAGATGTTTGTCCGGTGTCGGGGAAAGCCGTCCCGAATGCCTGGTGTGTTCTCAGGGCATGACTCAGACAGAAGCCTGTTTCCTGGGTTGTCACTGGGTCCTCAGCACATTCTACAGAGTACCCGAGGCCTTCTGTGCCTCAAAGGGCTGCTTTTCCCACCTTCCCAGGCCTGGGCCTGTTTGCAGCCTCCGGCCTGGCCATGCCCTCCATGCTGGTCAGCTCCAGGTCATCTGCCCTCTTGAAGGCAGGGAGAGCCAGGCATCAGGTGCCCAAGGCAGGGGAAGGAGAAAAGCTGCCACCAACCTGGCTCTTGGGGCCCACCGTGGTAGGATTCTGGACCTGCCCCACATGTGAAGCTCGAGGAATACCGAGTCGAGAAACGTCCCCGACCCCTGGCAAGAACGAGAGAGACGCTCCTCGAGACAGACGAGCCTGGCACCTTCCCCAGCTCAGCTAATGGGAGATGCCCCTGTGCCAGGTGCCACGGACCGGTCATCACCCTCTCTGGGGGGTCTGACCCAACTATGAGGACCCCACCAGGTCCACCTCCCCCCAGAGCCCACATACGTGTCTGAGGCTCTCCCCACACACGTACATGGGTCTCTACAGACACAGACAAGGCAAGCGGGGCCGGTGGCCAGCAGAGGCATGCTACAGGCTGCTACATTCATGGCTCTTCTCTAGATGACTCAGGAATTTTATTTTTACGCAGTGCCCACTGCTAAATGTGGCTGCTGGTTTGCCTGGCTGAACATAAGCTCACTGCCCGGGGCCAGGAGGTCCAGGAGAGTGAAGGACCTGGTGACCCTGGGCAAGTCACTTCTCTGTGCCTCAGTCTCCTTATCTGTAAAATAGGGTTAACCCCTGGGGTCAGTATGAAAGAAAAAGGAGAGAACCCATCGGGTGTTCTGCCAACCCAACACCACTAAAGCTAGGCCGGCTAATGCCTCGTCCCTGTCCTTGGATCCCCAGCTCCTGGCACCACTCAGTGCCTGACAAAGATGTGACCATTGCCAGATCGGTGGGAGGAATAAGAGACTGGCCTTCCCCTCGACTCCCAGAGCCCTGACATCTGGGGGACAGGCACCCCCAATAGGGATTAATGGCCAGGCAAGCAGGCACACTTCTGATCTCCCCCAGGACAGAAAAGTGGCCCCCAAAGCCCCGGCCTGGCCTCCTTCCTTACCGGGTTGTGCCTCATGACGCCCCCCACAGCTCTGGCCGCGCGACTGTTCCCTGCCAGGGCCGCGAGCTGTCCGTAAGAAACGGTGTCGCCGAATTTCACTGCCGTCATCAGCTTGTACAACACCCGTCTTCTGAAGGAGTCTGGAAGAGAAAGGGGGAGAATGGCATGAACTGTCCGATGGCACCAATGACAAGGCCATAAAGAGCTGCGACGCTGAGCCGCCGTCTGTCCCCCAACTCCAGCCAGCTCTGCTGAGGCCCGGGGAGGCTCAAAGGAGAGGAGGATGGTGGGCAGAGCCTCTCTGCCTCCCCTGGGGGCAAGATGGGGGGCACAGCCTGGGCCCTTCCTCCCCCAGGAGGGGCTCCCCTTTGGGCCCTCTCTTGGCTGGGCCTCTGATGACCTCACACTGGGCCCCTCCAACAGCGGGGATGGAGAAATGATCCAACGTCTGCCAGTTCATTTCCAGCTTGGGTGGGGACGCCGAGGGGAAGGAGCTCTACAGTCCGGCCTGACCCTGGCTCCTGGAGCCCCCCTCCATGGACAGGTGGCCAAAAGACAATAACCTTCTTCCCATTTTAATTGACCAACAGTCAAAGGTGCCGCTCTTCATTGGGCCGAAGTGGCAGATACACAAGTGTCTGAGGACGTCCCCCTGGGTGGCACCGAGCTGGCAGAGGAGATGCCCCCTGCCCCACAGTGGGGGGGAGCCCTCGCCAACACTCTGGGGTCCTTTTCCTGGCACCCCCGGGGCTTCGGAGGGGCTGGAGCCACTCTAACCCAGGGGGCCCCCAGAGACACAGCTCCCTCGCTCCAGCCACGATGCCACCTGGATCCCGCTCGGTACCAAAGTGGTCCAATAGGACCGTGTTCTGGAAGGGCAGCGCCACCCGCTGCCGCATGTGTGTTAAATAATAAAAATCACTTCTGAACGGAAGAGAACGCTAATCACTTCCCTGGCAAAAACCCTGTTTAGTCTTTATTATAACATTAAGCAAATTAAACATCAGCATAATCCAGGTGATATGAGAACAGGGTCATCAAAGAAATTAACTTTGTTGTTCCTCCATTTACACGGATTAGGAGGGGGCAGCAGATAGCGCCGTGCTCTAGTTTTTATGATATAATTTCCAACTGTACACCATTTGTGGCACCGGGGTGACTGGGGGGTTAATCAGACTGATTTGTCCTTTTAATTGCTTTCTATTCAAAGAAAATTCATTAGATAATGTTCTCTTCAAAATTCATGAATCAATTTAACTGAAGAAACCACATTAAGGGAGCTGCTTCATTAGCACATTGGGTGGTGGGCCTGCCGCGTGGCTGCCAGGGTTTCCTCGGGCAAACAGGGCTTGTTTACCGAGTGCCATCCTCGGGGCCCTGGGGAAATCCAAGGCCTGGCCGGTTCTGGCCCATTCTGGGGGCCANCCTCGGGGCCCTGGGGAAATCCAAGGCCTGGCCGGTTCTGGCCCATTCTGGGGGCCAGAGAGGGGCCTCCACCCTCCTGCTCTCTCTGCTTTCAGGGAATTTCTGTCCTGGGCAAAAAACAGTCCCCACCCAGGGGCGGCACATGGAGCCGGCCACAGCCGCTAGCCAGGGCCGACCGCCAGCTCGCTCCGGCCCGCTCGCTCCCACTGCCGGCCGGTTTTGTTTGTGTTTCTCTTGGCAGAGGGAGAGGAGGAGGCAGGTTAGACCCAGCAGGAGGGGAACCTGGAACTTCACAAAACCTGCAGGAATAAAATGCCGAGTCTGTGTGCAAATGGAACCAGAGCGAGGAACGGGGACAAGAAGCGATGGCCGGAGGCCAAACACCCTCATTGGAGAGCCGGCCATCAGGCTGCTTGGGAAGGCCTCGGCCAAGTTCTGGAGTGGCCCAAGAACGCCACTGTGCTTCCCTGCAGGAGCGCCACGTCCAGCACGCCCGCTTGGCCGCCCGGTGAATTTTTCACGGGCTCTCTAGAGCGGCTGAAAATGCCCAACAGGACGGCCCAGCCATTTCCAGAAAGGGAGCCATTGGGCATGGGGGGGGGGACTGGCACCCACTTCCGGGGAGTGCCGACCTCTGGGGCTTCGAGGCAGCCCCACAACTCCATCCTTGGGGATTCCCGGCTGGGGAATGAGTGCTCAGAGCTCTGACGTGGCCCAAGCCCCGCCCATTGGACCCCTCCTCGGGCTCCGGGGCCTCCAGGAGCCTGGTAGGAGCCTCACACAGGCTCCTCGATGCTTCCCCTGCCAGGACAGGAGCTCCTGGGGGCCCCGCACCCACGTTCCTCTGCACGGAGGAGGCAGGACAGCGGCTGGCCCAGCTCGGACATCTCAAGTGCTCCGACAGCAGCCGGTTCTCCCCATTTTGCGGACAGACGAGCCTGGGAGGGGGTGAAACGCCTCCGCCGGGGATGTGGCAGCCTTCCTGACGGCGCATCCTGGCTCTGTCCGAGAGCCGGCCAGGGCAGGCGAGTCCGTGGAGCGCCCGCCCGGGGTCTCTGGAGCCGTCATGCCTGCCTGGGCCTCCCCGGGGCGCCTCTAGGCCTTCTGGGCGAACATGCTGGAGCGTTCGGCCATCCCTTCTGCAGCTCATTAGCCAGGGTCACATGGCAAGAATGCATGTGAGGCTGGATTTGAACTCAGACCGCCGGATTCCCGAGGCTAGGCTGCCCGCAGAGGCCACAATGGGCGGTTCTGGCCGGGGTTCCCCTCGATCTCGCACGTGGTCTGAGCCTTCGTTACGTGCCACACGTGGGCCGAACCGCAGCACCTCCCACGCGCCCACGGGAGACAGACACGGAGGAGCTCCGCCTGGTCTGTTTCCAGAATCTGTTTTCAGGGAGACGGACGTGAATGTTGAGAGAAGCAGCCGAAGACCACCCCAAGGGAAGACGGGCTGAGCCAGGCCAGACTCTCCAACGGCCCTCCGGAGTTGGTGTGGTCAGCTCAGCCTCCCCACATCAGAGCCAAGCCAAGCCTCTGGCCGGCGCCTCTGCTGAGCGCTGTGACCGGTTTAGGTGGCCGCCGAGGAAGGCCTTCCAGGGCCGGAGGAGCTCCATGTGAGGCCACCAGGCGTGGAGCGCCCCAGAAGAGGAGCCCAGCGAGCTCGGCCACCATTCAGACGGGGGGGGGTCTTGGGAGGGGGGAATTGGGGCGGGGACCCTCTTCTCCTGGGGCCCCGCCGGGGAAGCAGAAGCTTTAAGACCTCAGCTCTGGCAAGCATCTTTTCTCACTCATTTTAATACTTGGGGCGGGGTCTTTGCTGAAGTTTGAAGGTAAAATGAGGGTCTGGGAATAAGCTTCTAAAGCCGTGAAACAGCAACACCTCGGAGCGGGGAGCATCCGCTGACCAGGGAATGGACTGGATAATAAATAGAATAAATATGGCCCTCCTCGGGCTCCTCCCAATACAAAGGCAAATTCCAGGCAACAGAATCATTTTCCTTAAGAATAAACATTTGTGTTCTGCTCTCAGGGATGCTGCTGGTCCTTCAGGGTGTTCTTCAGGTCTAGTTTTTCTAGTAAATGGGGCACACGAATGTGAGGGACGCCACGACCCGCTCCTGCATCCAGGCCTGAGAAGGGCTGGGCTGCTTCGCCATGAAGTTACTGCATCTGCCACTGGCCCAAGGCCTGACCTCACACCCTTCTCACAACGGTCAGGAGCCAGGGCTCTTTTTCGGGGCTGCTGGACTGCCCTACTGGATTTGGATAGGCTGAGCCCTCTCTCCTGCCTGGGATTTTTGGACAAGACTCCCTCAGGCTGGGCTCCTGGGGCTCCCCCCAACTCCAGGGCTCTTGGGTTGTCTTTCCCCATTAGAATGTAAGCTCTTTGAGGAGGGGGCTGTCTAGTTTGCTTATATTTGCATCCTCAATGCATAGCATAATGCTTGAAATACAGGAAGCACTTAATGAATGCTTTCCATCCATCCATCCATCCATCCATCCATCCATGAATGGTTCTCTTTTTACACACCAAACTGCTCTTGGGTTTCCTTGGCTCATGGTTTCTCTTCTGAGCTTCTCCAACCTCATCGCCAAGAGCGAGAGACATTCCAGGGCCAATGTTTCTAACAAAACTGCCTTATCTTTCCTCTGAACCAGCACAGCCCTCGTCCTGACTCTCCTCTCTTCCCTGAGGGCATCCTCATTCTCCCTGGAATCTTCATCCTGTGTGGACCTCACCTTCTCTCCTGCCTCATTCTTCATCTGGAAGAAGCCCCGGCTCTTACTGTTGGCCTCTCCACATCAGACTCCTCTTCTCTCCTCTCCCATCTCCCCTTAGCTCAGGTCCTCATGACTCCTAAGGAGCTGCTCACTGGTCCCTCCGCCTCTCGTCTCCTCCTGCTCCAGACCTTTGTCCACACCGCCACCCGAGGCCGAAGGGCCCATCCGATCGAGCCCCTCGAGCCACTTCTCTAACTCCTCGCTGTCTCTGAGGTCCCACAGAGAGCCCTCTGGCTCACTGCTTGAGCTCTTCTCAACTTGGGGAGTCCAACTGGACGGTCCCTGAAGGTCCTTCTTGCTCAGGCCTGTGAGCCAATGGGCTATAAGACCTCTGGAGGAAGAGCCGCTAATTTATAGCCATTGAAGGTGGGCAAAGAGCTTTTTCCCACTGGCTCTGATGGGAAGACGGGGCTGATGGAGGAGCGAGTGGCTGGAGAGGCCCGAAAGGGGCCCACGTCCCCGTGGAAACAGAGACGGGGCCAGGGCGTGGGGAGGAGTGGGAAAGCCACCGGATGGCCTGGTAGTCCCCAAGCGAGGGAAGGCCCCGACGCACACTGAACCCTGAGCATTTTTGCTTTAATCATGCCGTATTGTCTTTTCTTGGCAAGCTGGACAGAGGACAAGGGAAGAAGGAGGAGCTCCACGGACATTGTTTCAAACCAGTGAAAACCTGCCCGCCTGCCAAGCCCGGCTTGGCCCTTATTTCCATCCCCTCCAAGGCCCGATCAGGTGATAACGTAATTAGCAGAGTGGAAATAGCAGGACAAACCAACAAAGAGGCTACACCCCACACGGACCGGGCGGGAGGGGTCGGGCAGGAAATTCTGGTTGCTCACCGTTCCCGGCAAGAAACACAGAAAACAGCCCGTGTGTGCGTGCCAGGAGGTGGGGGCGGGGGCCGGACGGCCGAGCCAGGCCCTCCCCGAGGCCCTCCAGGACACAGGCCGGGGGAGCCCGGGCCCCACAGAGAGCCCCTCCCCAGGCCCCTCGCACCCCAAGGCACAGGCCAACCCCTTCAGCGAGGGAAGCGAGAGGGAGACTAGAGAAGGCTAACCTCGCCAAAGGTTATGAAGATGTATTGAGGGGCTGAACTGGGAGTCAGAAAGATCTGAGTTCAAATCCTGCCTCAGGCCCTCACTGGTCTGGTGTATGTGAACAAAGCCACTTCTCTCTTCTACAAAACAGAAATATTGGTGCCTGCTTCCCAGGGCTGCTGAAAGGATCAAATGAGAGGATATTTAGAATTATCTAAGTAATAGCAATTGTAGTAGTAGTAGTAGCAGCAGCAGTGGTAGTGGTAGTGGTAGTAGTTTAGCCATCTAAGAGTGATCTCTAGACTGAACAGGGAAGGAAACTGAGGTAAAGGGGTACAGTCAGTCAACAAGCATTCTCTCTCTTATCTTCCACCTTAGAATCAATACGAAGTAGAGGCTCCAAGGCAGAAGAGCGGTAAGGGTAGGCCATGGGGGTCAAATGACTTGCCCAGGGTCACCCAGCCAGGAAGTGTCTGAGGCCAGATTTGAACCCAGGACCTCCTGTCTAAGCCTGGCTCTCCATCCCCGGAGCCACCCCGCTGCCCTGTCAACAAGCGCCTCCTATGTGCCAGGAATGGTGCCCAACACTGGACATACACAGCGACCAACGAAATCAAACAATCCATCTCGGGCCCGTGAGGGAACAAGACGGCGGTGTGGACGTCTCGGGAAATCCCCGGCAGCCTCGGGCCCGGCTTGGTCACAGGCAAACGGCTTCTGGTTTCTGTCTGCTTCTCCCAGAACACTCGGGGACAAACACAAGCTGTCGTCCGGCTTCAGACGTTTCCCCGAGGGTCACTGAGCAGATAACGGCCCCTGAACCGGCCCATCGTTTAACTGAAAACCCACCCGAGAACGTGGGAGCCTCCTCCTCCTCCTGTCCAAGCAAAGGCCGGGCCTGGGTCCTGCTGGGGAGAAGGGAATGGAAATGCCCCCGGCCCCAGGGTCCATTTAATGATGATCTCCTCCACGGCCCTCCGGCATCCTGAACAAAACCGCCGCCTCCCCACGGGAGGGTCCACGTTCTCTCAGCTCCTTCGGCACCGCCTTCTCCCAGGGCGGCCCAAGAGGTCCCGAGGACTCCGACGGACGGACCGTCCATCCGCTCCGCAGAAACCATCCAGAGTTCCTGCCCTCAGGAAGTTCGGTCTGTGGGAAGAGGCTGGACAAAAGTGGCCGACGGGAGAGCTCGGCCCCATTGGCCAGATGGCAAACAGAGGGAAAGGGCCAGAGGAAGGTCCTCTCGCCCAGGTCCGAGGAGGCGCTGCCTGAGGCCCATTGGGCCGAGCGGGTCCTTCCTCTATTACACGTGGAAGCCTGGGATGTGGCAGGGGGGAACTTTATAAATATAAATGAATGCACTGAAGATGACCCAACAGAAAATTCCGAATCTATTCCTTTACTTGTGGCTCCTTTTGGCACGACGAGGGACTGCCCATAGCCAGCTGGTAAATCATTCGTCCCCTCCGGCTTCGCCCTCTCCGAGCGATACACACATACTGCACAGCAGCTATGGAACAGGGTGCTGCTTAAAGGGAAATAATTGGATTTCCTCCCCCAGCTGGCTGTGACCTGCCTCCCCCACAAGGAGCGGGCGAAGCCCTGTGCTTCCCCCCACGCTCTGGACACGCGTCCCGAGCACCCAGGGGACGATCAGCCTTGGATGCTCTCTGGCTGTCTCCGCTGCAGGACCCTCTAAATGGAATTCTTCATCCTCTACCTCATGCTGCTAAATGAACCACCATCTTGCCAGGCGTTGAAACTAAGGCTCTGGGTCATCTTTCGCTCCTCCTCCTCAGTTCTTACACTCAAACCCCATTCGTTCTTCCTCTGCAGTCTCTCACCTCCCTTTTTTGTCCCCACCCACCCTGAGGTCAGGACATCCACGTACCTCATCTGGACGCTGGAGACAGCATGTCCATGGAGCCCTCACATGCCTGAGGGAAAAAAAAACCCTGAAAAATGTCAATCCAGTAGGAAGTCTGAGGAAATGCCCCAGACATCTGTTCTTAGTCCTGTTTTGTCCAATATGCTTATCAAAGACGGAAATGAAAGCCTAAAAACCATGTTGTACAATCTTGTAGCTACTATAATGAGTGGCAGAATCAGGAACCACATACGCCCTGAAATGCTGGGACTGGCAAGATGAAAATAAATGGATAAATGCAAAACTCCACATTTGGGTCCAAAAAATCATCTTCAGAGGTAGTTAATATAAGAGGGTATGTTTGAAAACTCAATTGGAAGGATTTTAAATCAAAAAGGGAAAGAGGGAAAAAACTGTTGACATGGATCTATGCTGTGAGATGACATAGCACCATGATAGGAAGAAAAGGAGAAAGAAACAAGATTCAGAGAAGGAAAACTACAAGGAAGAGTCAATAATAAATCCCACAAATTCAGGATGTCAGTATACCTATTCATGAGGGATGGTTACAGTTAAAGGGATCTAAAGATCCTAAAGCTGGGAACCTAAGTTGATCTCATCAGAGATTTCCCTGAGATGTGATGGGATCTGACCCATCATTAAAATATGGGTCTGGATATACAAAATGGGATACAGTGAAAAATAAAAGGAGGGGAAGGAAAGCCCCTTCATATTAAGAAAATTTATTTCTGTGAAGAAATTCAGAAACCAGGGTGGATAAGCATGGTGGCCGGCCTCTGAAAATGCTCTCTCCAAAGTTAACAATGATATTTTATTTGCTGCATCCAACAGCATTTTTAGGGGGACAGGTAGGATAGGCAAGGATGAATTGTGATTGGCATTCTTAGAGGAAGTCCTGAGTTCACAGTTCCAAGGAAGCACTGGGTTAATAGCACATGATTAATATGAAAAGGTAAAAAATGTTAAAATATAATGATATTTCCTAAAAAAAAGGTTTTTGATACAGATGAGGAAAAATAGTAACAAAAAATGAAAAAGGAAAAGATATGGTAATACAAAAGGCAAAAGTACCTCTAATAAAAAGCAGATTAATCTTCAAAAAGGTATATGAATTAATGTTTTGGAAAAAGGATATAACCAACTTCATTAATTACTTTTAGTAGATCAGAATATTGATGTAGATTTCATTTACTTCAGGAATTATCAAGAGTATGAAGAAAATAATAGAAAACAAATTACATGCATTCCTCATAACAAATGTGAATGGTTTAAATTCTCTCGTTAAAAGAAAAAGAGTGACAAAATATGTCCAAAATCAAAATGATCAATAAATGTTGCCTATTGAAGATGTATTTGGAATAAATATAGGGCTGTATTAAAACTAGGAGGTTAGTCTAAAGGATTTGAAATGAAATTGTATGTTCAAAACATCAACAAGAGGAGTATGGCTAAAGCTTCTTGATAAAGTGGAATCTGAACTAGAAAAGTCTGAAAGAGAAGGAAGTAGAAATGATAACAGATTGAAAGGAAAGGCCTAGATGACACTGGAGATATAATTTTATTGGTAAAGGTAAATTCAAGATCAACTCCTTCTATCAATGCAGTCTAATGTTTTCTCCGTAAATGAAAGACGCAAAAAGTTGCAAAAATGGGAGGGGATTTGCTTGATCACACCAGCAGAATGTGGGAAAGGTAAGACTTGAACCCCAAACTTTCTGGTATCAGGATCAATTCTATATCTACTATACCACCTGTCTTCAAAGGGAAATAAAAATAATAGTGAATATGGTATTATTAAAAGAATATAGAGTGAGAGAATCTGAGCTCAAATCATATGCCAATGGGACCTTGAAACAAAATTGACTGTGTGACCCTGGGCAAGTCACTTGACTCCCATTGCCTACCCTTACCACTCTTCTGCCTTGGAGTCAATATACTCCAAGATGGAAGGTAAGGGTTTAAAAAAAATTGACATTTAAATCTGTTTTCTCATCTGTTAAATGAGGGAGTCAGGCTAGCTATTTTTTTGGTCTCTACTAGATCTTAAACTATAAATGCTGATTCAAAAAAGTAATAATTTTCAATTGGCATGCCCCATATAATCCAAAAGTTAAATTTATAAAAGTCTGGTTAAAAATGATACACAAAGAAATAGCCAAATATGGTAATAATAGCAGGGGACTTTAAATGCCTTTATCATAATATGAACAACCAAACTACAAGATTAATAATTTTAAAAAATCATAGATCTGAAATGCTTGTTTAATATGTTAGAAATAGGTACAGGGATATTTCTTTTCTTTTCTTTCTTCTTTTTTTTTTTTGGTATTAAATATCTGCCTAAGTTTATTGGAGGAACAACCTGAAAGGAACAGATAAATTATGCCTAGAGCAAAACAAAGGTTTTCTTAATTTCTCAGTTTTAGAAGTGGCCTAATATTGCTTTCCATTGGTTAGTTTCTGGGATATTTGCTGTTACTTTTTTTTATTTAAAAAATTTATTTAGAATATTTTTCCATGGTTGGATGATTCATGATTTCTACCCCCTTCCAATTCTCACAAAAATTGGTCACATGCTCCGTTACAGAAGAGCCATACATACATTCAAAAGACAGACATGACATATGTTGTATTTTCAGAAGTCAACAGCCAATTAGAATTAAATTATAATAGCATGAGCCAGAATCACAAAACTAAAAGGAAAGTGAAGAAGTAATCTATCAAACCATGACGTGGCTAAAGTAGAAACTAGAAAAATAAAGGAATGATAACCAAGCCATCTCCCAATCGATAAATGGACAAGGTTCATGAATAGGCACTTTTCAGACAAAGAAATCAAAAGTATCAATAAGCACATGAGAAAGTGCTCTAAATCTCTAATAATTAGAGAAATGCAAATCAAAACAACTCTGAGGTATCACCTCACACCTAGCAGATTGGCTAAAATGATAGAAGTGGAGAGTAATGAATGTTGGAGGGGATGTGGCAAAATTGGGACATTAATGCATTGCTGGTGGAGTTGTGAACTGATCCAACCATTCTGGCTGGCAATTTGGAACTATGCTCAAAGGGCTATAAAAGACTGTCTGCCCTTTGATCCAGCCATAGCACTGCTTGGTTTATACCCCAAAGAGATAATAAGGAAAAAGACTTGTACAAAAATATTTATAGCTGCGTTCTTTGTAGTGGCAAAAAATTGGAAAATAAGAGAATGTCCTTCGATTGGGGAATGGCTGAACACACTGTGGTATATGCTGGTGATGGAATACTATTGTGCTGAAAGGAATGATGAACTGGAGGAACTCCATGTGAACTGGAACGACTTCCAGGAAGTGATGCAGAGTGAAAGGAGCAGAGCCAGGAGAACATTGTATGCCGATGTATACATTGTGGTAAAATCGAACATCACGGACTTCTCTACTAGCAGCAATGCAAGAATTCAGAGCAAGGCTGAGGGACTTCTGAGAAAGAAAACTAGCCACATTCAGAGGAAGAACTGTGGGAGGAGAAACACAGAAGAAAAACAACTGCTTGAACACATGGGCTGATGGGGATATTATTGGGGATGGAGACACATAACTCGAGTCCAACTATCAACAATATGGAATTAGGTCTTGATCAATGATACATGTAAAACCCAGCGAAATTGTGTGTTGGCTAAGTGGGGTTAGGGGGAGTTGGGGGAGAGGGAAAGAACATGAAATATGTAACTATGGGAAAATATTCAAAATAAAAATCAAAAATTAAAAATAAAAATAAAGAATGATAACAATAATACAAAAATATATGGGATGGGGGGCAGCTGGGTAGCTCAGTGGATTGAGAGCCAGACCTAGAGATGGGAGGTCCTAGGTTCAAATCCGGCCTCAGACACTTCCCAGCTGTGTGACCCTGGGCAAGTCACTTGACCCCCATTGCCTACTCTTATCACTCTTCTGCCTTGGAGCCAATACACAATATTGACTTCAAGATGGAAGGTGAGGGTTTAAAATAAAAAAAAAAATTAAAAAAAAATCTATGTGATGGGACCAAAATAATTTTTCAGGATGTATTTATGTTGCTGAATGTCTACATTAATAAGAGAGAAAATAAGTGAACAAAGCTTCTAACTAAAGGCCATGGAAAAGAATCAAAGCAGCAGCCTAAAAAAAAGAGAGATTATGAAGTTAAGAACAGAAATCAAGAACGATTCAAGATAATTGCAAGAGTATTTATTAAACATCTGTTATGTGCAAGGCATGAGTTAGGCAAAGTATAACTGAAAACTAGTCACTGGCCTTTCCAAGAGAAAAGCATGTGTAAGATTAAAAAGTTGGCCAGTCTTTTAAGAAGTGTCAAGTCAAGTAAGACTTAACCTGAGAACAAAACAAAACTAAATAAAGCCTAATAAATGAATGCTTGACCCTGTGGGGGATAACACCTGGCCCAAGCAGGTTCACAGGAATCTTCTGAAATAAATAATCCTTATGCCAATAATTTTATTCATAAGCAACTAAAGAAGAAACCCTATTCAATACCAGAAAACATAATTATGTTTTTAAAACCTGGCAAAGATAATGCCACAAAAGAAAATTATTAATAATAAAATCATCCCAACAACAAAAAGAAGTGTGACTTCACTGTTACATGGTGGTAGAGGTGTGACAGAGGAACAATGAAGAATAAATATGGTGGCAAAGTTCAAGTCCTGTTAGTCTCTACGATGTTGGAAAGATGTTGGGCATATCCCCCATCAATCTGCTTGCCTTTGGAGAACCTCATCACCTGGAAGCTGTCTGTATGATAACGAGTTATTTGGCCACAGTTCCCATGGAGTGAAGAAAAATACAAAGCAGCTCTTAATCCAGAAGTGTCTCCATCTGCTTTTGCAGTGGTGTTGATAAAATAGTGGGAAAGGGGGCAAACCAAGCAAATAATCACTTTTGAGAAAATCTGGCAACGTTCTAATATGAGCTACTTCTCTAGTGGCCAATGGGCCAGACAAAATTTTTGAGGGACTGAATCATATCAATGCTATCATTCAATCAACTGATCAATCAACAGGTGTCTTTTAAGTACCTTCTAAATGAAACCAAGAGATGAAAGGAAGATTTGAATAAATGAAAAGATAGCTCAAAGGTTCTCTTTAGAGACTTGAGTAAAGGAGCTAGTTTTAGCATGCTTTGAGAGGCAATAAGAAATGGCATTTCATGGGACATTTGGTCATCTCATATTGCAGTTTGAATAGGAATTTTCAAAAATATCATGAAAATAATTACAATTTATGTACCATCTTCTTGTTGCAGAGAATGAGAAAGCCTAAGGAGAATTTGATAAAATCTCCTAAATTTAATCAACATATATGTGGCTCTTCAATGATGCAAGTGCACAAGTGGCCTAAGGGGAGAAGACCCAAAATGTTAGAAAATACCATTTGGGAATAAAAAATGACAGAAGTCAAATGCTTGTGAGGCCACCCAGAATTCTGCTCTTCTTTGAGAAAAAAAAAGAAAAAATGTGAGAACAAACACCAAAGAGCATAAGAAATATGAAAATAATATTTAGGTGGAAAATGACATTATTTTGGTAGTCATTCTTGAATTAACTGAGCTGGCTGTTTATAGTCAGAACACTGAATTGATAAAGATAAAGGAATTACAATCTGAAAGAAAAAAAATGAGAAGAGATATGACATTCAATGAAAACATCTCCAACCTGACCTATTTAAAGAAGCAATTAATCTGAAAAATGGGAAAGAGACGATGGAATGGGAAGTGACAGTGATTATTAACACTTCCTAAAAGAATTTAACCAACATGATTCAATAGGTGCTGAGGAAGGTCAAAAGAGCCTAGAAATAGTTGTAGCCAGAACTCCCAACCCACTCTTGCCAATGCCTAGCACCCTCCCATCAAGCTTGTTTATATTTACTCTACAGATTTTTGCATTTAAATATAATTGCATCTGTTGATTCTTCCCCAAATATTTTTGCTTCCTTATCCCCAACGCCACCAAAGCCTTCTAATATTAGTCTTCCATCTTTTAATTGTTTTCCATTTGTCCTATATCTAGCTTGTTTCAGTCACTCAATTGACAAACATTTATTAAGCATCTTCTATGTACCAGCCACTGCGGTATGTATTGTGGATACAAAAAGAGGCAAAAGGCAATCCCTGCCCTCACGGAGCACACAATCTAATGGGAGAAGACAGCAAGTAAGCAAATCTGTAAGAAGAAACAGGAAATCAACAGTAAAAGGAAGGCACTAGAATTGGGGAAGGCAGGAGGTGGGATCTTAACAGGGACTTAAAGGAAGTCAGGGAAGTGAGTGGTCAGAGGGGAGGAGGGAGAGCCTTCCAGGAATGAGGGATGGCCAGAGAGAATGTTCAGAGTGCAGAGATGGAGGGTGTTTATGGAACAGCCTGCAGGCTGCAGTCACAGATCAGAGACACTGAGATGGATTATTTGTAGGTGGTGGTGAGATGGGCGCTATCACCACATTGGTGTGGCGGAGGCGAGTAGGAGAGCACCTCGCTCTTGTGGCTAGGGGCACTAGAGGGGAGGGTGTTTGAAGGAGACTCCCCACTCGGGGAGGAAAGAATGTTTCCTTTGCTTATTGTCATGCTCCTTCCATCATAAGCTCCTTGAGGGCAGCTGTCTTTTGTCTCTTTGTATCTCCAGAGTTTAGCACATAGTAGACACTTAAATATCTTCTGACCCACTGACCAGTGTCTCTTACATAGTGGGCGTACAATAAATGCTTGCTGAATTAAATCAGAGAGAACTGTCTGTTTAGAAGGTATAGAGTCTTGGAAATATTCTAGTTATTCAGTTAAGCAGAGCTATAGCTTCCTACTAGCATTATTGAAGGCTCTGCCCCAAGCCTCTCTGTTACTTGGGGTTAGAAAGTCCTCTTACACGATGGTGAACTCCTGAATATCAATGTCTTTACTCCTTCTCCAATATGTTTTTTGGGCATTATGAAGGGCAAGAGAGCTGCATCCTACACACCCAAAAGGGCTACATCGTATTCTGCGGACTCAAGGAGAAGGTAGGTGTCAAGACATAAACAGGAAAGGAAGGTGAAGAAGCTGTGTGTGGTTGGAGGGAATAAAAGGTAATGAGGTATTAAGAGGGGAGATGTAGACACCCACAAAGACTTAAAAATAAACAAAAGAAGGAATGTTTCATTCAGCATAGAAATCAAAGAGAAATTCTGTGGCCTCTCCACCCCAGAAAGGGGAAGGGCCAGGAGGAAGGCCTTCCTACGCTCTAGGTTATCAAGGACCATGAAGTATTTCTTTAGAAAAACAGGAGAGAGACTTCCATGAGAGAAAGGAAAAAGGGTACAAGGGATGAAGAGGAAGTGTGGCCCCTATCGGGGGTCTGGAGAGAGGAAGCTCATCCCAGAGAGGAGCAAAGAAACAAAAAGCCCCCCCTGCATCCCTCCATCTCCATGGTACACACACACATGCCCAAAGACTAGGCAACAAGGCAAGAGCACATTCCCCTTGAGTACGGTATCACAGAGACTGAGGGGGATGAAGTCCACAGCGTGGCCGTGGCTCAGTCAAAAGAAACAGGCCAGCTAGAGGCGAGAGGGGTGAGAAGACAGTCAGATGAGGAGACCCAGGTGCATCCATTCTCTCCTGGAGGTGGAAGGCATCTTTGGTCCTTTGGGACACACCTTTGGGCTCATGGTATGCTAGGCAGAATGGATGAGTCTTTCACAGTTGATCGTCCTTATGAGACAGCTGGGACAGCGCTCAGAGGACTTCTGGTTCTGTCCACTTCACTCTGCATCAGTGGGTCTCCCCAGGTTTTCTGTAACCGCTCCCTTCCTCTTTTCCTAGGGCACATTGCAATCCTCAGCATTCATACATCATCATTTGGTCAGCCATCAATTGGAAAATGGCTGAATAAAGTATAGCACATATATGTGATAGAATATGTGGTTTTCTGCATCAATATGGCGCATGCATGACAAAAGATCGACCACCAGCCTGGCCAGAGCAAAGATCTACTACTATAATTACGACTACGATGACGACGATTGCTACTATCACTACTGGCATTTCATTAGCACTGAAGTTTGCGAAATGCTTACCAACATCTCATTTGACCCTCACACCACCATTCTAATTTTACAGATGGAGAAAATGGAGCAAACCAGAGGCTAAGAGGCTTTCCCAGGGTCACACAGCTAGTAAATGTCTAAGGCTAGATTTGAACTCAGGTCTTCCTGACCCCAGACCCAGTGATTTTATCCATTGCACCAATGAGCTGGATGCTCAGGTGGAAATGATGGGAACCTTTGTGGGGAGTGTTCCCATCCTAGAGTAAGGAGAATGAAAGCCAGGCATTGTTTGAGCCGTGCCACATATTTTGGGAGAACAAATATCAAAGAGTTCAGAAAAAGGATATGTGGGGTCCCATGGACTAAAGGTATGCAGGAGAAGGGAACCCAGGAGGGAGGGGATACATTCAGGAATGAAATTCTGCAGATACAAAAGGTTAGCATTTCCAATGAAAAGGAAAGGTAATAGTTATTTGTTCAATGTGGTGATGGGCAAATTCACCGAGCCACCTAAATTTAAAAAGGACAGATGACACAAAATGTGTGTGTGTGTGTGTGTGTGTGTGTGTGTGTGTGTATGTGTGTGTGTGTGAGAGAGAGAGAGAGAGAGAGAGACAGAGAGAGAGAGAGAGAGAGACAGAGAGAGAGACAGAGAGAGAGAGACAGAGATCTGTAAAATCAATGTGAAGAAGGTTTAGAGGGAGCTGAGCACAAAGGATGTTTCCCCACCACAAGTCATGATGGAGAAAAGAGAAGGACCCAAGAAAGGGAGAGGGGTCTTGCTTGAAGCAGAAAGGATGAGTTAACTCACAGAGAACGAAAGCAGAGTTGACCAATCCACACTGGCTCCTGCATTTTCTGCCCAGGACAATCACCTTTGTATTGGGAATGAGAACAAACATGGCAGATACTCAAGGCAAGGAAGGAGACAGAACACTGAATTTTCCCAGGATGCCACAGACCTTCCTTAATGAGATCGATAATAAACCCAAATAAACCCCGTCTCCGTCCTGGGAACCCTGTCCTCTGGGCTCTCCTGAATCTGCTCTGCCTCGCTGGGGGATGCCTCGTCCAAGCTTCTTAGCTCTTTCTGTAGAGGCGCCTATCTACCGAGTCTGTTGAACCAATCCTGGTATGCGACTATAACGGAATATTACTGAGCCATAAGAAATGGCCAAATGGATCATTTCAGAGAAGCCAGGGAAGACTGGAGGAACTCCAATCGGAGGGGAGAACCGGACTACAGAGAACTAGATCATAAAAAGAAACCACTTGGGAAGATGGAAGACCAGAAGTCAGTGCCACAAGAAGCCAAGACTGCGGAGCTTCATCGAGAGGACGGCAGGCGCTCCCACGTCCGCCTCTGCCTCCTGGCCATCCTCTGCTGGCGGGCCACACTGGGTGAGGAGGGATCTCGAGGCCTGCCCAAACACAAAGGGAGCTTCCCTCGTCTCCCAGGGTCACCGCACGGTAGAACTGGGCCCTGGTGCTCCGCCGACACCACGCGGCAGCCCAGTCTTCTCAGCTCTGGCAACAACCAAAAGCAGGGAAGCGCCACCGGAAAGCTCTGCGAAGGCCCTGGCCTCACCACTGCCTCATCAGGGCCGGCCGGAGCTCAGGAAGGAGCCTCGAGCCATCGGGGACAGAGCAGAGCTCGGGGAGGCAGGAGGAAGAGGAGGCCCTCCTCGGTGGGAAGGCCCGTGAGAGCCTAGTGGGGCGAGCATCCTCTCCCTCTCCTGAATATCAGCGCTGTGCCAATGGGGCTCTTGTCCCCGGAGCAGGGAACACCAGCGCAGACCTCGTCGTGTACGATTAGGCCTCTGAAACGAGCACTTTGTCTCACCGAGGTGAGGAGAAATGATGAGCTCGCCAGGTGAGGCTCAGCCACACGGAGAAAGGTAAAAGACCCTCTGTGGCGCCATTTATATTTATTTGTTTTCACGGCACTAATCGTTTGAGCTTATCAAGATTATTTAGCAAAAAATGACACGGGAAGCTTCAACCCCAAACGTAAGGAAGCCTGCCGAGAAATGATTCAACTCTGAGTCTCCCCACATGGGTGTGAAAAATTATCTATTAAAATGTGTTAACAGTCAAATAATTGTCATTCAGCTCCAAGCAGGATAACTGGGTCTTTTCAACAGTTTTTAACAGCTTCCTGAACTGTGCAAGAAATGAGGGAAAACATCCTCCCATGTCTAACACTTTCCTGGAGTGAAGAAGAAGAATAATCGAAAATGAGAAGGGAGGAGACGCTCATCGTGTCTCCATTTTGCAAGAGCTGAACAAGCAAACGAACGCACCCCATCAAAAACAAGGAGGCCTTCCAGGGCTCCGTTTGGCAGCTCTCTGTCCGTCCGTCTGTCTCGCTTTTTCCTTAGGAACCCTCCCGACTTCCTCAGACACGTGCTAATAATATTCCTGAAAGAGTGAACCCAACGGGAAGAAGGGAACCAACTTGTTTCACACATTTGCAGCCTCACAGGCGCACGTGTCTCCTCCAGGGCATCACCTTGTTATCAAAACAATAAAAAGGTAGAAAATCTGATTTAAAATGACACAACTTCATCAATGCAAGCACGGCGACGTGTGCAGACATGGATGCCTCCTCCTCGTGCCCAGATCGCCAGTGATGGGGAGGGCAGTGTCAGATCGCGCCTTTCCTGCCTCGGGCCGCCCACACTCCCGCCTCCTCCTGCTGGAGGTCCCTAGGGCCATGAGAGAGGTCAGGGGCCCCTGCGTGGCCCGGAGGCCGCTTTCGAGGACCCGGCACCCTGGGAAGTGGGCCGGCCTGCCTAGGATTCAGGAGACGGAAGAGAAAGTGTGTCAGGGTTATTAGCAAACACGTCACGCAGCATCCTGGCTTCTAAAAATAAGCTTCTCCCTCCACGAGGCCTGGGCTCCACAGTCACCAGGCACTGCCGGGGCTCCAGTCACATAATCAACATCATTTGACTTAACTTCGGGGAATATTTACAAAATCTAAAGGGGATGAATTTGATTGATATCCACCCATGTGACTTATTAGGCTTTGTCTCAAAAAGCCCCAAGGTCCTGTTAAATAATTTTTCATTGATAATCATACTCTCTCCCCGATCAGCTAACTTTTGAAGACCAACCCGACGGAGAGGCGCTAAGCCCCTTAATTTCTTAATAAATTATTCTTTACCATAGGACGGGGATTATAGCACGGAGCAGGCATATCATTACTGACAGAGCTGTCAGAAGGACAGGTGAAAGGAAAACTGGCAAGCTTTAATTTCTCTGCTGAGAAATAAGGGGCTCTTTGGGGATTAATCTCAGTATCAACATTGAGCCTTTGCCTCAGGGCAGCCGAGGAATTCAAAAGAAGTTGTGACTGAAATTTGAGTGATGGAATCTAGCTCAAATTGTGCAGCTGACTTTGGCTGCTCACCTATTCAAATGAAGAGCTCCAGGCCTGCAGGTACGGCGGCGGCAGCGGCGCAGGTGTCCCCCTGAGCCCGGGATGGCGAGGCCTGGTGGAAGGAGCCTCCACCGAGGGCCCCGAGGTCCTCCCGTCCCCAGGCCCGGCCCGTCTCATGGGCGGAGGCCTCTCTGTTCTGCCTCAGACTTTTGCTCTGAGGCCTCAGTTAGGCTGAGGCCTGCACGTGTAATAAGGAAGCCTGGGCATTCCTGGGTACGACTCGGGCTCAGGCCTCAGCCGGTTGGCTTCAGGGCCTCCATGAGCTTCCAATAACAGAAAGCAAAGTGTTTGGGGCTTCTTGGGACTCCCGCCGGGGGCTCGGGTCTTGCTGCTGGAAGAGTTTCATAAATGCTGGTGGACTTGAGGAAACGGACTGTAGTTCAGAAGGGTTTCTGGGGTCCTGACGAGGCCAAGGGAGGGCTTCAAGCCCCAGGTCAGTCGGCTGGCTTCACTCCATCAAAGGGCCGGCCATGTGTAGCCTACTTAAGCGGCTGCCCAGTCCCATGGGAAGATGGAGCCACAGGGTGAGTCTGCCGTCCTCGCCACGATCCCCGGGGACGCCCTCCTGAAGGCCAGGCTATGGGCGACTTCACAGGAAAGAGGGAGGCAAAGTCCCGACGGCCCAGGCTCTCAAGAGGGCTCTCCTCCCTCAGAAAGGCCTCCCCTGTGGTCGCTGAGGACCCCCCAACCTGGCCACCTCCCCATTCCATGAAGATGCTTCTGGCCCAAGAACGTTTATTCCTTTTACTCCTAGAATCCAGAACGCCCAACCCATGCATGGAACACCTACCCCGGCTCAGGCCAGGCCAGATGCCGGGGACCGGATGGAACTTCAGTTTGGAAATCGAGGCTGCGGGTGGCTCAGTGACTCGCCCAGCATCATCTGGCTGGAAAGTTGTCATCATGACCAACCAGGACGCTCTGCGGCGCGGTTCTGGGCCAGTCCCTGGTTCTGTCATTTCATCCTGGCCCGATGCTCTCCACCTCCACGCTCCGGTCCTTCCCTGCCGCCCATCCCCAGCGCCCCGTCCTCAGCCTTCCCCATCTCCCAGCACCCTCGGAGCCTGTGGGCCTCGTCTCCCGGATCCGGCCTCCCTCTGCCTGCCTCTTCCTTCTTGGTCTCCCTCCCGGCTCTGTGCCCCCTGAACCCCGGCACTTCCGCTGGGGCCCTGCCCCCTCCCGGGCCCCTGGGCTCACAGGCTCCTGACTCCCCGGCACCTCTCGCACTCGGCCCTTCTCACCACGCAGAGGACCGCAGCCCTCAGCGCCTCGTACCCAGACAACTGTGGCCGCCTCATCCGTGGGCGCCTTGTCCCACGTCTCTCCGGAGCTTCCGGAGGCCTCTCCAGCTGGCCCCACCCCTCAGCCAGCCTTATTTGCTGGCATCCCCTTCCCTCCCTCTGTCCGTGTCTCTGTCTGTCTGTCTGACCCCTGGGACCCCTCTTCACGCCGGTCTTCTTCCTTCTCCCAGGCAGGCCGTGCCCTGATCCCCACTTCCCAGCTCAGACACCCCCAACCCCACGGGGTGCCGTCCTGGGACGTGCGTGCAGGGGCTCCCCTCCGGCCTCACGTCTCCAGGGTCCAGCAGCGTCCACAGGGAGTGACTTAGTAACTGCACTTTGGCTGAGGACAGACTGACTTTGGAAGAGGCTGCTGGGCTGCCTTGAACTCGGACAAGCTGCCTCGGCTGCGGGGCAGCAGCGGTTAGAGGCCGGGGGTGGGGGAGACCCTTGGGAGCCGCGTGTCCCTGGGCACGCCACCAGCTTGCCTCCATTTCCGCATCTGTAAAATGGGGATTTCGGTAGCACCTACCTTCGGGGTTGTTGGGAGGCTCAGAGGAGACCATATTGGTAAGAGCTTAGCACAGGGACTGGTGCAGAGCAGGCGCGATCTAGTGATGGCTATTAGGGTGACTTTCTGGCTGGCTGAGGCTTCCACGGTTAGCCACCCAGAGCCTCAGTTTCCCGATCCGTTGATTTCTTTCTTCCTCAGGGCAGGGGCTCCCTCTTGCCTCTGGGTCCCCAGCTCTGGCCCTGCGCGAAGGGCTTACTAAATGAGCAGCTTCCCCTGTTCAGATGGGGGAGGACATAAAAGATAGGAGGACACAGGAGCAACCGCTGGTGAGGTGGGCTTCCTGGAGGGGGCAGCAGCCCAAAGAGAGGAATGGAGATGGGAGATGGAATCTTGAGCCTGGAGAAGGGGGAGAAGAATAGTGGCCCGATCACGACAGCCTAGAGCCAAACTGTGAAGGGCCTGAAAGGGTCAATGGAGGGGCACTGGGGAGCTACTAAAGGTTCCGGCAGAGGAGAGCAAAGGGCCCAGACCGGTGCTTTAGGAAGATTACTTCGGCCTCTGGGTGGAGGAAGAATTGGAGAGGGAAGAGCCTAGGAAGGAGACCACTGAGGAGGCCAAGTCTGGAACGGAGAGGCTGAAGGGCTCAGGACATGAATGAGGGTGGTGTGACATGCCAATGAGCCATGGTGTGGGGCAGAACCGAGAGGCCGGGCCAGGCAAATGACCAGCCAGGATGGAGAAGAAGGCGAGTCAGGGACTGAGGGTGACTTGGGCATCGAGAAGAACGTTCCTTTCCATGCCTGCAGAACTCGAGAAAATGGAATTTGGCCATCCTTGGCCAAGTGTAGCTCATGGTGGTCCAGCACGGAGTCTCTGAGACTGGGCCCAGGTTTCTTCCGGATCTTACTGGCCTCGACTTCTGGTCTGCACGAACTGCCTTCCAAACCCCAGCCGGATGAGGCTCTCCCTGCGCTCCGTCTCTTTGGCAGTTCCCCCACTTTCTTCTCTCTCAGGCTTGCTCCTGTCTGTGGCCTCGGAATTTAATTCTTGAGGCAAGGAACTGACAGTCTAATGGGCACCATCGTTCACCCCACGAATGCCTGCATCCACCTGCCATGACCTGAGAGGTTCATCTTTCACCTCTTGGCTATGGGGCCACGGGAAGGTGGAGCAAAAGCTGCCTCGGTTCCTTTGGGGAAAAGGGAGGAGGCACCAATCATGGCGGCTTCTCTTCTTCCTCTGTGTGGAATGGATCCTCTCCAGATGATCTGGTCATCACCAGAGCACCACGGCCATACGGCTTCCTCCTCTGGGGATGCCTCATCTTTAGCTCCCACCCCCATGTCTCCGGTGTTTCCTCCCCTCGTGTTCCTCTGTATTATGTTCATAGGACCATAAATCTGGAGCAGAGAACAAGCCCAGAAGCCACTTGGGAGGGACACTGAGGCTCAGGGCTCATGCCCTGGTCACTGGGTGGCACGAGGTCGGGAGGGAGCCGAGCGCATGTGAGTCTAAGCCCAGGCATTTATCCACTCTGCTGCCTTGTTCCTCCATCCTTCAGCCTCAACCCAGGACAGGTTCCCTTCGGCGCCTCACATGAGGTTTCTTCCCGGTTCTGAGCCCCAAAGAGGCTCGACTTCTCATTCCCAAGGAGCCCCGCTAGTGGGTTCCCAATCACTTGGGGAGTGAATGTCCTTCCAGGCCCTTCACCTATACTCGCAAGCAGGAGCCGAGCCCAGTTCCTTGGCCATGCCAGAAAGGGTGATGATGTGCCTCTCGGGTCCCTGAACGTTTCTTCTTGGTCTCACCCTGCTAGAAAAGGGAGCCCCTCTGGCTCCATCCTGCACACACGGCTACTGTGCTTCTGCTCCCCGTGGCTCAGGGCATTCCCGGCACGATTCTCCCTCTTCCCCTCATGCTCCTCCGAAATGACTGCCGTGTCTACAGTCCATCTTTGGCTCTCTGGTGCCTGGCACGGCGACTGCAGCTGGTCTGAATTACAGTCCAGTAAAGATTTCAATGCGGCCACACAACGTGGCAGCCCGATCCTCACTGTGCCCCCTCGCCCCGCCCCAGCCCCCTCACTCAGGCCCAGCCTCGGTCAAAGTTTTCCAAACCCAAGTCTGGCCTGTGAGGATGAGTCATAGAAGCTGCGGTTTGTCTTTTACATGAGAGATGGGTGAATACAGCAGGGAAAAGCCCAACAACTCTCAAACTGATCGTGCCAGAAGAGTCTTGGACCCGGGGCACCTGGAGGACAAGGTCACTGAGCCAGTCAACAAGCACTGCTTACTGCGTGCCAGGCACTACGCTAAACCCAACACAGTCCAAGACTCTCCAACTGCCGGGAGGAGAGGGAGCAGCGCACACCAATAGAAATGGAAACCCCGTTCTGTCCCCTGCTGTAGAGCTCACCACGTGGTCCAAGATGGCCATCGACATCATCCTAAATGCCCGTGTTTGCGTCAGGCAAGTCTGAGAGCTGGTCTGGCTCCTGAGGGCTATGGTGAGAGCCTCTCGTGCTCGGAGCCCGAGCCCTCTGCTCTGTCCCAGGCATGGCCACATGTGGAAAGGGGCCTCCAGGGCCGGGTGAAGGAGTGGGTGCCTCAGCTGAGGGTCAGCAGTGGGGATCCAGGGACTTGTCCAGGGTTACAGAGTGAGGAAGTGTGGGGGGGTCAGATTTGAACCTCCCGTCTCCAGGTCTGGCTCTCCATCCACTGAGTCACTGAGCAGCCGCCCTGGGTATTATTCTTGTTGTTGTCGTTATTGCCGGTCTTGGGTCTGGGGCCATATTCATCATTCCTCTCAGAGAGATATTTCATGTTTCCTTCTATTTTATCACTCTTTTGACTTTGTTTTATTTGTTCTTGCTGTCTTGAGAGATCATTGGGTTCTACTTGCCCAATTCTGGTCTTTAGAGACTGGTTTTCTGCTATAAGCTTTTGATTTTCCTTTTTGATTTGGTCTATCCTGTTTTCCAGCTGTTTGATTTTGGTCTCCAATTTGTTTATCAGTTCTTTTTGATTTGGGGGCATCTTTTTCGAATTGCCCAAACTAGCCTTTAGAGACTGGTTTTCCTTTTCAGTCTAGTCATTTCTGGTCTTTGATTTACTTGCCTCACTTTCCAATTGTGAAATTCTGCCTTTTAAACTGTTATTTTCTTGCCAGATCTTTTCCATCTTTCTCATTATCTCAGATTTGAACTCTTCAAGACCTTGTGACCCATTTTCATTTTTTTGGGAGGGTTTGAATATGGTTGTTTGTTCTTCTCTGCTGTTTGCTCTGTTGTCTGGATTTTTTCTGTGTAAAAGTTGTCGAGTGTTAAAGGTTGCTTCTTCATCTTTCTCTTCTGGGGTTCCTGAGTCTGGCTTGCCATTTTTAGCCCAGTGCCCTCTCAGGTTTATCCTCACACCCTGGGTCTGTCTGCGCTCTTTAGGCTCCTGAGGTTTCAGGTCTAGTTGTTCTCAGGGTCCAGCCTCCTGGTGGTCCCCTTGCTTGTTCCTCTGCCCAAGGCTTCTTTAATAGTCTCAGGGCACTGCTTCCACAGTCATGCACCCCTCTGCACTGGGTCCCCACTCAAGGTCCGTGCCTGCACTCGGGATCCACATAAGCACCTGCACTCAGGGTCTGTGTTCAAAGTCCGTGCGTTCTTTAGACTCTTGAGATCTTAAGTCTTGCTGCTCTCAGGGACAGGCCCTGGTGATGCCAGGTAGCTGCCAATGACTTAATGGGTGTCCCAAACTTGCTCTAACTCTTTTGCACTGGCTTTGGCCCTGTAGGTAGTATGGGGGGCCAGGGGGTTGCTCAGCTCATGTTTTAGTGAGAGCTGTTTCACCCCTTTATAGCTTGGAAATGCTCCGATTCCACGTACCTCCAATGCTGTGCCCTGTTGTGGGGTCCCTTCGTTCGTCTGGATTTGTTTTTATGTCTTCTTGAGGAGTCCTATATGTGTGGGTTAGGAGAGGTTAAGCAGCTGCTTTTTACTCTGCAGCCATCTTAACCCAGAACCAGGGCCCCTGGTTTCTAACCATCTTTAGATTTTTTTATTGGACTGTTCTCCCCGCTTTGCCTTCTCTTACCACCTTAACCAGCTGCCTTTTTCTTTCAGTGGTGGATGATGGGTATTTGGAATTTCTGGATATTGTAGCTTCTATGACTGATGATCTCATTCTCCAAACTGCATAGAATTAAAAGCTTTCAGAGGCCCTGGGGAGGAGATCCTCCAGAGCAGCTAGAAGACGCAGACACACCGGACACCTTTGTGCAGAGGGTGAGGGCCCTGTCTTTGGCGTTGGGAGTTGTCCCAAAGGTGCTTTCCGTGAATCTACAAAGCTGGAGCTTAGATACACCGTGTAAACTGGTGGCTTTATCTGTAGGCACACGGATCCATACAAGTCACGAGGCAGAGAGGAACAGAGCATGGGAACATCCCATGAACAAGAATGGCCAGAATGTGGCTATGCTGCAGACCGGTGATAGCATGACACCTCACTGGGATCACGACAATGACCTGGGGTGTATGGGAGGATCTCCCTCCATTTTAGAGATGAGGGTGAGGAGGTGAGGAGGGGATCCCTGCCATGTTTCTGCGGGGAGGGTTCTCTCAGCGACACACATCTCGCCTCCTCTTCGACCTGGCACCGAGCATCTTCTGCCCTACCCAGAGGATGTGTCATCACCAGGGATAAGAGGGAGCCCAATTACAAGTCTACCACAGAACTTTCTGGGCCAACTGCAAATCTGATTCTTCTAGATCCTGGTGCCCTGGGGCAGCAACAGAGCAACACTGGTGTGGGAGATGGGTTTTAGTGGGCAGCCTGGGGTCCCTAAGAGCAACACCCAGAGTTCCAAAGGCTACCTCACCCTTTCACTGACACCACATCGCTCTTGGTCTGGCTCACTGTCCAAAGGCATTTCCTGTCCAGGACTCTTAGACTGATAGACCATCTTCGGAGGCTGCCAGGCTAGTCACATGCTGGAGTGTCAGGAATATGGAATTTTCTTCCACTTTCTTGGCTGAGTGTAGATGGTGAGGTTAATCTCTTTCCTAAGAAGCTTTGTAGAGTTCTAATGCAGTTGGTACACTTTCCCCTGTGAACAGTGGTATTTGGAGAACCTTTCCTCTCGGAAGGGCTCATCTTCTCGGTCACTGGTGAGAATCTTCAGGAAGGATGTCCTATCCATCGTTCCCTCCCAGCTTCTCTCAGGGCTCTTCTCCGCTTCTAGGGATGTCAAGACTGTCTCTGTGCAGATGACTCCCAAATCCTTCTCCTGAGCTCTCTGTGCAGACCCCCATACTTGGGTGCTCACTGGCACGTCCGGAGAGAGGGCTTGTGCGCCTTCCCTTAAACACAGCCTTCTAACTGTTTCCCTGTTTATGCTGAGAGCCCCATCAGGAAGCAGGTGGCCCACTAAAGAGTCATCCTGGATTCTTCCTTCTCCCTGTCCTCCCCACATTGCTCCCCTCGCGCCCCTGTGGATAAGACCTGACGGTCTCCCGGGTATCCTCCTGCCTCTTGTTGCTGAATCTTCTACATCACCATTGGAAGGTCTATGCATAGCTGTATCATTCTCTTAGGGGAGAGGAGACCCCCCAAAGCCTTTCACTGGCTCCCGAGCATTTCCGCCTAAGGCATAGTCCTGGGCCTCTACCCATGCCAGATCAGGGCAAACCCCTCCAGTGGAGTCCCCCCATCTGATGCTCTATTCCGGCCTGTCCCCCCGCAGGATGCTCCTTCCTCCTGCTCACAACGACGAAAGTCTGCTCCCTCGAGAGCCCTCGTGCTTCCTCAGCGTGCGCCTGGCAGAATCCAAGCGCCACGACGCAGGGGCTGTTGGGCTCATTTGTCCCAATGGCAGGCACCCCTATTAGCACGCCAGACTGGATTTTACTACAAGGGCCAGCACAGCCTGCATGTGGTCCAGACAAGACATCCCCGACAGCCCCTGCTCGGCACTTCGCACGACGCCGCTCATCCTGACAATCCCACGAGCTGGAGGCTAATAGAGAACAGCTCATCGTTTAGCCCCATTTTATAGATGAGGAAATGGAGACAGACACTGGGGAAGTGACTTGATTGGGGCCACCTGGTTACTAAGTGTCTAAGGTAGGATTTGAATAAATTCTTCTTGTCTCCAAGCCTAGCACTATCCACTGGGCCACCTGGCTGCCATATTATTCCTCTTCTCATGGCATTGATTTGGTACTTGTTCTGTGTGTGTGTGTGTGTGTGTGTGTGTGTGTGTGTGTGTGTGTGTGTGCAGACATGTGTACTCACACTCTCTCTCTCTCACACACACACACACTCACACACTTTCATAGACACACACACTCTCATACTCACACGCACATGCTTACACGCTCTCACACTCAAACACTTTCACAGACACACACACACTCTCTCACACTCACATTTTCACAGACACACACACTCTATCACACACATACTCTCTCACACTCACACACTCTCACACACACACTCACACTCACACACACACCCCTGCCATCACAGCCCTTTGTGGAACGACGGAGGGCTGGGAGTCTGCTCCCTGTCCTTCTGCTTTGGCACGCGCAGAGCCCAGCACCGGCCTTGGCACACAACAGATGCTTCATCCCCGCGTGGTGCCTGACTGATGGTGCCATCCGGGCCGGGCCTTTCTGAGTGTCGCCCCATCGCTCAGGCTCCTCTTAAGTAGGACGGGAGGAGCCTTCAGTGGGGGCCTCTGCTCATGGCAATGATGACAGTGACGACAGGGAGGCTGCGGAGCCGGCATGGCACGGGCACCGCAGACACGGCTCCCGTCTTGTGGCACGAGAGCATGGAAACACTGGAGGAAGCAAAGTCGGAGCTCAGAGGACCCCCTGCAGGAGGCTGAGAAGCAGAAGGTGGGGTCCAAGCTCAGAAACCCTCGGCCCGAGTGGCCACACCTGGGCGTGGGCTCTTCAGCTCCTCCGTTTCTCTCCAGAAGACCATCCCAGGGTGGCCACCACGAGCACCCTCCGGCCTTCCCCTCTGCCCGAGGCCCCGGGCCATGCTCGGCCCACGGCTCTGCTCCATCGTGGCTCATCGCCGCGTGGAAGGCGTCACGCTCGTGCCTTGGAGTCCAGCAGAGGACAAACCGGCCACAGAGGAGGAACAGTTGCCGAGGGGCCCAAGGGCGCTCTTCTTCCACGGAGAAGCTGTCCTGCTGGAGGTCTGCGTGGGAAGAGGAGGCTCGGGAGAAGCTTGTTCTCTGCCAGCCACACACGGATTGAGTCCAATAGCGCCATGAATAACAGCATTCAAAGGCAGCCTCTTCAATAAACGTAAATATTAATTAACTAATAGCTAATAGGCATAAATAAAGCAGCACTCCCAGGGTGACTAGAGCCTCCCCCAAAGGCAGGGCGGTCTTCCTTCCGCTCATTGTGCCCCCACGGAAGGACAATCGGGGCAGGCAGAAATCAATGGACGAGACCTCATTCCTTCCCATACTGGGCCGAGCCCGGCTCTCGAAAGCACATCAAAAGGTGTTAATGGTTTCAATATTTATCTGCTTCAGGGAAGCACTCTAAAAAGAAGACGGAAAAAAATTCTGCTAATGGTTGTGTCTTTGCCATTAAAATGAAAAGCTTAATGCATCTTATAATCAGAGGACAATTTGCAAATCATTAAGAGAAATGTAAAATTCCATTAAAATACAAATGAAGAAGCCCTCGCTGGACTAATAATCTTTTGGATATTATTTTGCATTCCACGATTTCTGTTCCCAATATCCAGGCCCCACAAATGATCAGTTCTGGAACAGGCTATTTACTACAGCCGACTTCTTTAACGAGAGACGGAGAAAAGTATAATCTGCTATTCAGAGCAGGTACTAATGAAGAATTCCATATATTCTGAAATTTAATTAAAACCCCAAAGATTTCAAATTAGATGCAATTTGAAATGCCTGGGGCAGAAATACATGCACTTGCGTGGCAAGGGTATCACACTGAAAGTTGATACCGTAATTGGTCTTGATATATTTTTGTGTTGCCAGGCTGGAGCACAGAACTCATAACCATATAAAAATTCTCTGTAGATTACCTGCTCATTGAAAATGCCATCACTCAGGTATTTCTCCCCTAAATTACCATGCTACTAAAATGCACAGAGTGATTCGGAGGAGAGAGTGGCACAGCTGGCCGACGCCGCCAATGAGTTATGCATGCGTCGACGCGGCCTTTTTTCTGCGGAAAAATATGCTCAGCTGAATATTAAAATATAATTGGCATTCAACCTAAGTAGCTTAAACCATTTTGTTATCTTCTTTTAAACCGATTTGGCTCCTGTACAGTTATTTTCAAGGATGCGGTGCCCAAACTAATGACACCATCCCATTCCGCGCGCTTCGTGCCGTTTTACATTTGTCATCCGTCGGAGCCGGCCCGGCCTGCCTTCTGGGGTGTCTGCTAATGGGGCTCTTCTGGAACGTCAAAGGCCCAATCTGGGGACGGCCGGGCGGCCGGTAGGGGCTTCGTGCCTGTCTGAGTCACACAAGGGGGCGGCAGGGACAAAGGGCCCAGACACGTTTTCACGGGAAATGACCGTTTTTCAGTGAACCAAAAAACCTTGTTTGTGGCCGGCTTCGACAGTCCTAGGAAAGAGGCAGAGAGGGAGGGCGGCGATGGGGGTGGCGGCAGCCCCCCAGCAGGCAGCGGAGGGCACTCTCACACACTCACACTCACATGCGCACACTCACACACTCTCACACGCACACACACATACGCTCACACACACACGCACACTCACACACACACGCTCACACACGTGCACACACACACACACTCAAACACACGCATGTGAATGCATAAAAGCCCAGGTAAGGCCCCCGATGTTACACAATCACCTGTCAGATGTGGTTTGTGCAACAATTAACAGGAGCAGCCGGCAAAGGAAACGGCCGTTGCCATGGTAACCGAGACACCCTCTACACTGATGCCGAGGCTGGACTCTGGTGAGAAGGGCCGCCCCGCCGGCATCCACATTCACACAGACGCCCGGGGAGGCTTGGCCAGGACTCGAGGAGGGCCTCCTTCCTGCCGTGGTCCCCCCCCAGCTTCTGTGAGCGCCCCCGAGCCGGCGTTCCGAGGGGGAGCAGCGAGGCCACCCCTGGGGCCCTCCGGCAGTCCGGAAGCTCCCCGAGATCGCGCTGGCCGTGGAATGACGCAGAATCAGACCACGACTGGCCGCCCGTCCCCTGCTGAGGCGCTCTCGGGACAGCCCGGGGCTCCGTTCTGCCCCTCCAACGTCCGCCATGAAGCAGAGCCAAAGCGTGGCTCTCCGCTGACGTCCGGGGGAGTCTGAGCACGCCGAGGGCTCTGCCCCACCAGATCCATGCGAGACTGTGGACGTCCGGCCCCCAGGCCTGCCCCTCTTTAATGGCCAGGCGAAAGAGATGGGGGGGGGGGCGGGTGTCCGCTTGGCCAGGACGGGCCGGGGGGGGGG